>NC_084892.1:1410000-1710000 GCF_958979055.1 Alnus glutinosa
CATTAAAGGTTGTTCATAGCTTAATTAGAATTTTTCTTTAAGGATCGGAGTTTGCGATGTATATAATATATATATGTACCATTAGATGGTCGTTGCATGTATGGGTGCATGCAATAAATGCATATTTAGATACAAATTTGCATGCATAGATGTAATACATATCATTATATATGTATATACATACATACATGCTTTTTTCTTTCTTGCCTGAGATATGTGGATATATGTTTTATTTATTTATTTATTTTTTTTAAAATTGAATTACTAACTTGAAGGCCTTCTGTACAATTGCGAGTGTGGATAGAGTATGGTTCTGAAGGAAAAATCTCCATCAAATGTGATGTTCATAGCTATGGTATAACATTGTTGGAGATGATCACAAGGAAGAAACCTACTGACAATATGTTTGAAGGAGAATTGACTATGAGGCAATGGATAAATGCATCACTTCCCGACAGAATAATGGAAGTTGTGGATGACGGTTTATTAAGAACAGAAAACGGAAGAGATGTAACTATCATGCAAAGTGTTTTTTCATCCATCATGAAATTAGGCTTAAGATGTTCTGAGGAGTTGCCAAATGAAAGAGTCGATATGAAAGATGTGCTTGCCAAGCTTAAAAAAATCCAATTGACACTTGTTGAAAACAAAAATAGGGGTGCCTGATATTTTATCTGAGTTTTATAGGGGTTGTCCTTTTAATTTCTTAGAGTACTTACAAGTGATATCTTTTATGTTTGTATGACTTTTAATGTTTAAATGGCTTGAAATTTTTTAACATCTTCCTCTTGAGCCTCATCTTTTTGCTCCTTACGCTTCTCATGGATATATAAAATTAATATAATCTCAAACGCCAAAAAAAAAAATCTTGCAGTTTATGTTGTTTCACTTCATGTCTCAACTCCATTTATGAGGACTATATAAGGAATGACAAAAGGATTTTTGGATATTTTCTAAAAAAAGGGTTTCCCAAAAGCCAAAAGGTAATGGAGCTTTCTTGTTTGTGCCTGTGGAACATGACAGTGAAAGCACGTAGTTTAATTAGAGTTTATATATGCACACAATTTTGTAATGAAAATTCACAACATAAGAAGCTTTTAGCTTCTACGTTATATAAAGCTGGATATCTACCTGCAGTTATATGTTGATCATGTGAAACACAGAAACGAGCTTTGAACATTCAAAATTAATTAAAGATGGAGATATATCATAAAGCTATCAATTTTCAAACATATATAAAAAAGAAAAGTTTGATCTTTTGGTACGTACATGGTATCTCAACAAGAAAAGTAAGCATATTATATTAATTGAATAACTTGACCCATATAAATTCATTTTTCCGATCATTATAATAATTCAAAAACTAAAACTAAAGAGTAAAGGAGGAGAAAATTATGCTTTCCAATTAGTTTAAGCTCTTAAAATAAATAATAACTTAATATTAAATTAGAAATGATGTTCTGAATTTGAACAAGAAATACATATTCATTTTCAACGTATATGGATTAGTATGTGTCAAATAACATTAAAAGTATTGATTTCATAAGATTGCAACCCTGCCTTTGTTATGTTTTACGCGTAACATGTAAATACCAAAAAAATAAATAGGAAGTTTAGCAATTAATAAATTATATATATTAAATAAGATGAGACTAATAATTAAATTCTAAGTGATGATATTTATATTATCGAAATAAAATGAGTTTAAGATAAAATAATGAATATTGGAATAATAAAATACTACTAATGGGTCTTTAGGAAATAATAATAACAGTAATAATGAGTCCTAGTTAAATAAATAATTAATTATAAGTGTAAGTTTTAATGAAAATTAAAAATGATCGATAGACTAAATAACAATTTATAAATAATAGAGATAGTATAAAGTGGGGGTTTTGATATAATTAATAAAAGTTCGGGCTTAAAAATAAAGAGAATTCTATCCTACCACATGTCACCACTAGTTAAGAGAAGATTATTCCAGCATCTCCCAACCACTCAGATTGCGCCACATGTCCTACCACATCTTCTCTCTTTTCTCTTTCTTTCTATCTCTCCTCTTCCTTTTGACCGCACGTTACTTTCCCCCTCTCCCTTTCTTCTCTTCTCTCTTCTTTCTCTTCTCTTCCTTCTCCATCCCGCACAGCAACCCATCTCTCCCCATTTCTCCTTCAACTCACCATACACGCACACCCATCCAGCTGTGGAAGAAGAACCTGCCCATCTTTTTTACAGAGGGAACTTAATAGAAAATATGGCACGAAGACTGCCCAAAAGGGGGGGTCTCATCTCTCATTACAACACTTGCCGCCTACCCCTAAAATGGTCGAGAAAGTAGATCTGGTGAGCGAACCAGATGGAGAGCTTTAGACTCCCTAGTGAAAATTCACCAATTATTCAAGAAGAAGATGCAATAATGCTTCACTTCCAATGTAACGACCCAATTAAGGAAAAGCGCTAGCCACGTCTGCGCTATCACCCTAAAGAACTAGTCAATTTAGAGTTTTTTTAGAATCCATTATAAAGCCCAGTGAGTATCTTTATAAATCACTTACTCTATGTGAGCTATTCATTTATTTCCAATATGGGCCCAGGGTGTTACAAATTCCCCCCCTTAAACCCCTGACGCCTATGTTAAGGTCATGTCATGCAGTGCTCCAATACTACATGACCTAGCGTTATTAGGTGACTCTGATACCATTTGTAACAACCCAAGAAAAAGCGCTAGTCATTTTGAGGTGATAGCACAGATGTGGCTAGCACTTTTCCTCATGTTGTTACAATATTTGTCCTTTTTTTTTTTTTCTTTTTTCTTTTTTTTTTTCCTTTCCCTTGTAACTGCTTCAGCCAAGAAACATTCGTAGTTATTTATTTTTATGCTTCTATATCCCAACCATAGCAAGTCAAGGGTTGGATAATTTTGTTGATTCTTTTCCTTTTCTGTCCCTCTCCTTTCTGTCTCTTACATGTAATTGATAATTTCCTATTATAGTTTTTTTTTTGAAACTATTTTAACAGTCAATAATATTCAGCATCTTATAATATTTCTTTTCTGGATTTTTGACTTGAACAATTTATATCATTTCAAGAACATTTTTCACAGTGAACTGCTATCATATTTTATATATGAATATGACACAAGAGTTTTCATGAAACCCAAAATATATACACTCAAATATGGTTTAATAATTTCCTAATAATAATAAAACACCTACAATTATGATATAAGTAGAGATCAAAAAGTTGGGATGCGTTAGGTCCGATTTTATTTAGGATGTGTACTCTAACCTTAAGCTGACATAGTTAAGTTTTATCGATTCAGGTGTCTGATATTTCAAATTAGTTTTTGAGTAGCAGTATCGAGGTAAGGGATCTTTTATTCCTTCTAAAATTATTTTATGTTATATTATTTTATCCAATGATTCTAACATATTTACGAATAATTGTTCTCGTTATGTATTTCAAATTTATATTTATGCATGAAGAATTGTATTAAAATAGTTTTGAGCTGAAAGTTGTTGGTGGAAATGATATTCTTAAAATTAACAGTTTTAAGAAAAATTTTAGTTATAAAGAACTTTCTAATTATAGTAAATTGCTTAGTTGGTTCTCAAGATGGAAAGTTAATTACTACTTTTTTAAATTAATGAAAAGAGAAGCGTAAAAACTCTCCCACACGTTGCCTCAAGAGTTACCAAGCATAGTGAAAAGAATAAGAATAATTTAAGAGAAGGAAAAAGACTTTTATAAATGAGACACGTATGTGGATGAGACTATTATTTTGGCCACAGAGATATTGATAGAGATTCACAAAAGATTAAGCTCGGTACCGTTGCTTAAGATGGAAGCGTAACCGCTGAAGGATATTGAGAAGGCGAAAATTCGTCTCTAGGTCATGCTAAGTGTACTTTGATTAATTAGCTGACGGGGTAGGCCTGCGGCCACAGTTACCTGCCATGGTCACAGCAAATACCGCGCAACCCTAAGTACACAGTGCGTAATAGTGTACATGGGCTCTAAATATGAGGAGTTTTATTTATCAACTAATAATTTTATGCTTTAAACAGAATGCCAAATTTATATTTTGTATCCTGGAAATTTAGATTTCAAGTGTGCTTTAATAAACGTTTTGAAAAAAATAAATTTAACTCAACTATTTTAAAGTCGAAGGTTACCTTACTGAACATTTCTCGCTCACCCTTACTTTGTTTTTATTTTCAGGTTATAAGCAGAGAGACCTAGGCGTCCGGAATAGGATCAAAGCTAGGCCGATTAGAACATTGCATTTCATCTACCTTAATAAGTGCGCCAGCACGCTAAATTTTAGTTTTACTTTGAATTTTCATTTATTGTATCGAACATAATTTTTCTTTTCAAAATATTCGTTTCTGCATTTATTCATGCTCTGAGTTAAAAAAATTATTTTTTGGTACTTTATTTAATTCAATATACTAGTTAGGTTATCTAACAGACCTTATGAATCTTTGCAACCTTGTGTAAGAAAATAGACGAACCTAATCCTTGTAGATTGGGGCGTTACACCGCCTGAGAAGATCACTCTCATTTTCATATAAACTTTACAAGTCTTCTCCCAATTAGGTCAATTGAATTTATTGTGGTGGAGGCCGACCAAGAAACAATGCCACATGCAGGCCAAGATTGTAGTCTCGCGCATTAGCATATGATAAGACCTTTACATTATGTCTAGTATTGGATATTTTAATCATCATTAGCATCATCATGGAAAAAGCCAACATCGATCTTGGCCATTTTTTCCTCTGTCATGTCTCGTAGAAATATAATTTATCTCGTCATAGTGAGTCGTTTTCTTCGGCTATTTTGACAGGAGAGAATTGGACACATACAAAGCACAACTTAGTCAAGCTCCAGCTAGAGTCCATTTATCTTCCTTCAACAACTTAGGTCACTTTTTCCTTGTCATGTTTAGATAAAAATCACTATGATATACTACATGTATTTTTATTTGTTATTTTATTTAATAATAATTTTCACTATTATGTTACAAAATATAGAATCATATAAATAATCTAAATAGATGAAAGCGTGAAAAAAGAGAAAGACACAAAATTAAAGTGGTTTGGTATATGACTTATGTTTACATGTTAAAACCTTTTATAACTACATTTTTTCTTGATTATTTGATTATATATAAGCCACCACAATGCTATCTGTTAGGGAAATTATCATCCCTCAGGCAAATGGGCCTATACCCGAACCAGGGCCCAGTTGATATTGCTGGCCCAACTTAACCCACTCAGTCACTAAGGCTTAACAGAATCTTATAACACCTTGAAGGTTATATTTGGAACACATGGTGATAAATACATTATCACATGAGTAAGTGTCCCACTCTCCCACTCAACCTCTATCTCATCCCACTATGGGTCCCACTCAGCCATGACATGAAGGTGGAACAATGCGGTTGAGAATTATACGCCTATAAATAGGCTGCTACCCCAGGTACAAAATACTCTCTGAATATATGCTGAAAATATACTAAACTCTCGACTCTCAATACTCTCCAAAATGGCACACTGACTTAGGCATCGGAGAGGGGACGTCGGGAGACCCCCCCTCTGACGCATTGTTTGTTCTTCCTTGCAGATTATGAAGTACACGGCAAATCAAAGATCTACACGTCACCGAACTGAAAACTGTTCTAACAGTTTGGCGCCGTCTGTGGGAAGCGATGAATCGTTTCTTGCGAAAAATAAATTCAGAACGGTGACTTGCGATCAAATCACATCTTTCATCAACATAAGAAGCAGATTCACGCAGATGGCCTACCGCCCACATTAGGTTCATCCTAAAAGTATCAAGTGTTGACAATGTCTCAATTTGCCTAGTAAAATATACACGGTTTATATATTTATTGTCTTCACTTTTACATATCCTCATGTTATCTTTAATCTTAAAAAGAAGATTTTGATCCAAAAAGAGGATCCTAGTCTTCCCATTCTGTTCTTTTGTAGCTTCGGACGTTCTACAAAGAACCAAATCGTATGCAATTCGATATCGCAACTCCAGGTGCCGCATTCTGTGCTCTAGAGAATACGATCCACAACCGACTGGAGAGTACTTAAAACAGGAGTTCTTCGCTCTTGATCCTTTCCAGCCGGTACAAAAAAAAAAAAATGTTGTTGCCTCCTCGGTGATCTGATTACAAACAAAGATAAGCTATTAGAAGCTGTCAAGGCGACTATCCGAACATCCAAGGCACAGGAAGTTCATTTTCGAAGCGGTCAAGGTGGATTCCCGAGAGGCCCAACTCAGTTCTAGTCATCTAAAACAAACGGTATCCAAGTAGTCAGATCTTGAAAATATTGAAAGGAAGTCGCCGGTTCATCTGTACTCCTCACATGGGCAAATGGCATTAAAGAGAAGTACTTCAATAAAAAAAAATCAGGAGTCGGGAAAAAACCATACGGAAAGTCCCTCGGTTCTATTGGGGCCAGAAGTAATGAATAAGAAAAAGAAATGCAGCTATGAAGCAAAATTGGTGACAACGTAAGCCAGCTTCTGAATCCAAATCATGGCAGAGAAGCCATACAAAAGAGGCTAGACAGCAAGCAAAGCGGCAAATAGATGTAGCAGCAAATGTTGCAATATGTGCTACAGCAACCAGGGCAGCAAATGCCTCGGCAAATGTCACCGCTGTATCTTTCATCTTCATCGAATTCACAGAGAGAAACAAGCTGTGGGAGAAATTCCAAAGAGAGGCCAAATGTCAAGCTCCACACGTTGCACAATGTGGGGTAAAAGGAAGAGCATGACGCTTCGGTTTCAAGCCACCATATGGTGCTGACCTCCAAGTAAACATTACAAATATCGTGTACAGTATCCGAGCAGCGGAAAGCAGCCCCAACTCAACCAAATGGCAAGCAAAGAAGCTTAGGTTCTCACTACCAAGGAACCTTCACTATTGAGGAGCCCCTCTAAGCTCCCTATGCAGATTGGGCATCTTACAATTATATGCTCCTTACCGCACAAGAATAAAAAGGCTACCAACCGAGACATGCAGAGAACACTCCAAAAAAAAAAAAAAAAAAAAAAAAAAAAAAAAAAACTGAAGCAAGAAGAGAGAGAGTAAAATTCCGAGCCAAAGATCCCGAGGGGAAACTCTGAGCGGAGAAGAGATTCCAAGCCTAAGGGCCCAATTTGACCAAGGCTCCAACCCGACCAAAGGCGCAAACAAGCCGAGGGCCCCATCCGAGCCGAGGGTCCAATTTTCCCAAAGAGACCCATCCTTCCAAGATCAACTTCTAGAGCAGGCTCCGAAACTCCTCACCAAATATAAGATAAGTTGCTAATCCAAAATGTAGAATACGCTTTGTCGTTAACAAACCCATATAATGTGCCTACCTAGGCATTAGTCTCAAATGGAGGAATGGGTAGAAAAGCACACAATGTGCGTGTCTGCTTTCCTTTTCTTATTAAGGGTAGGGTCAACAATAAAACAAGCAAAACATTTTTATTCTATCTCCATATCTTTTGCAAAATATTTTTGACAGGTCGAATTGAACATTAAATGAGGGATTTGCTTTCCCAAGGCAATATTCCCATCAATTGATAAATGCCGAATAGGAAGAGTTTGTTTTACTCATAAATTTACTAATAATAATCTCTATTTGGCCCGAGACTTATTCTTTGAACAGGTCCGAGCCGAGGATACAAAATTCTACCGAGACTCCAATTTGACCGAGGCTCCAATTTTCCCGAGGGTGAAATCCTGGCCAAGGATCCAATCCGACCCAAGGGTAAAAATCCGAGCTGATGATAAATTCCGAGCCGAGGTTGAAAAATCCGAAGCCATGAAAATCCGAGCTGAAGGTGAAAAATCCGAAGCCGTGAAAATCCGAGTCAAAGGAAAAATCCGAGTCAAAGGAAAAATCCGAGTCAAGGGTAAAAATCTGAGTCAAAGGAAAAATCCGAGTTAAGGATAAATCCAACCGAGGGTCCAATTTCACCGAGAGTGAAATCCGAGCCGAGGCTCCAATTTTCCCGAGGATAAAAATCCGAGACGAAGATAAATTCAAAGCTGTGGAAACATTCCAAGCCAAGGGAGCAATCTGATCGAGGCTCAATGCACAACTTCATCGAATATGGAGATAAGTTTACTCTTTGCATTTTCATTTATGCTAGCCTACTCATAAATTTTTAGATAGTCAAATATATCTCATGCATTGATTAGTGAAGTTTAAAATGAACTTCTCACCGCAACATATAAAAATGATTACACATCAAGTCTAAAAATTGGAGGGTACTCACAAACTTTTCCTCCGGTAGTACAAAACAAATATCCTAAACTTTCATACTTAGCTAACAATTAGCTAAGTATAAAAGTTGGGGGGGTACCAATTCGATAAAATTGAGAAAACTACCAACTCGGTGAAATAGAAAAAACTGAAACAGAAGACTATATCAAATCGCATAATTGAATCTTAGTGCAATTTTGCATACTTTGCATTAATAAATTGTTAATTGCTAGATTCTGCTGCATATATGCATACCTATGTGCCTTTTAGACACAAGCAAGGCTAATATTTCATACCAGAGGTCTCTATCTAGCGAGATCGGAAAATTCTGAAAAAATACTCATGCTTTGTCAAGCTTCTCCTACGCAGGTCTTCCTTGGCTACAAAAGTCAAGAGCTCGTCAAGAGGGCCCGTCGAGAGAATTTTGATGGCAACCAACTAAAGAATATTCTTTGGAAAACAGGTGGCTTCCAGAAGACCCTGTGTTGCATACTAAAACGCAAAAAGCCATCACAACAAACTCTGAGACTTGGATCACGTTGAGGGGATTCAAGTCACAGAAATGCCGAGATTTGAATCACGTTGAGGGGATTCGAACCGGACAAATGCCGATACTTGAATCACGTTGAGGGGATTCAAGTCAAAAAAGTCTCCGAGATGGAAAATTTTCCAAGTCTGAAAATGTCTCTGAGACAAAAAATTTTCTGAGACTGAAAAAGTCTCCGAGACAAAATTTTCCTAGACTGAAAATGTCTCTGAGACAAAAAATTTTCCTAGACTGAAAATGTCACTGAGACAAAAAATTTTCCGAGACTGAAAATGTCTCCGACAAAAAATTTTCCGAGACTAAAAAAGTCTCCGAGATGAAAAATTTTCCAAGTCTGAAAATGTCTCTGAGACAAAAAATTTTCCGAGCCTAAGGAAGTCTCCGAGACGAAAAATTTTCCAAGTTTGAAAATGTCTCCGAGATGAAAAATTTTCCAAGTTTGAAAATGTCTCCGAGATGAAAAATTTTCCAAGTCTGAAAATGTCTCCTAGACAAAAAATTTTCCGAGACTAAAGAAGTCTCCAAGACAAAAAAATTTCCCGAGACTAAAAAAGTCTCCGAGATGGAAAATTTTCCAAGTCTGAAAATGTCTCTGAGACAAAAAATTTTCCGAGATTGAAAAAGTCTCCGAGACAAAAAATTTTCCTAGACTTAAAATGTCTCTGAGACAAAATATTTTCCTAGACTGAAAATGTCTTTGAGACAAAAAAATTTCCTAGACTGAAAATGTCTCTGAGACAAAAAAATTTCCGAGACTGAAAATGTCTCCGACAAAAAATTTTCCAAGATGAAAAATTTTCCAAGTCTGAAAATGTCTCCGAGCCTAAGGAAGTCGCCGAGACGAAAAATTTTCCAAGTTTGAAAATGTCTCCGAGATGAAAAATTTTTCAAGTTTGAAAATGTCTCCGAGATGAAAAATTTTCCAAGTTTGAAAATGTCTCCTAGACAAAAAATTTTCCGAGACAAAAAAAATTTTAAGTCTAAAAATGTCTCCGAGACAAAAAATTTTCCGAGACAAAAAGTCTCCGAGACAGATTTTTCCGAGACAAAAATATCCCGAGGCCGAGATAGCCCGTGTATCTCAAATAGAACATTATCAAATGAAAAAGATTGCCATATTGATGCCGTTAGGAAATCTTCCGATTTGTCAACGGCAAGTGAAAGGCTTCAACTGCGAACAGTTTTGAGCATTCAAAATTACTACCACATGCAAAAAGTCACAAGCACAAGGGGGTAAAAGCTATGCCACTTACTAGACACTCCGACAACCATGGTCTCCACAAGCGTCTGACCATCAACATTGAATCCTCATTATCAACGGACAAAAATAGCCCCATCTGCAAGTACAAAAGAAGATTCCCAATGCCCAACCAGTTGGACAAATCAGCCAATGGGAATCGGGGGGGTATCTGTTAGGGAAATTATCATCCCTCAGGCAAATGGGCCTATACCCGAACCAGGGCCCAGTTGATATTGCTGGCCCAACTTAACCCACTCAGTCACTAAGGCTTAACAGAATCTTATAACACCTTGAAGGCTATATTTGGAACACATGGTGATAAATACATTATCACATGAGTAAGTGTCCCACTCTCCCACTCTCCCACTCAACCTCTATCTCATCCCACTATGGGTCCCACTCAGCCATGACATGAAAGTGGAACAATGCGATTGAGAATTATACGCATATAAATAGGCTGCTACTCCAGGTACAAAATACTCTCTGAATATATGCTGAAAATATACTAAACTCTCGACTTTCAATACTCTCCAAAATGGCCGACTGACTTAAGCATCGGAGAGGGGACGTCGGGAGACCCCCCCTCTGACGCATTGTTTGTTCTTCCTTGCAGATTATGAAGAACACGGCGAATCAAAGATTTACACGTCACCGGACTGAAAACTGTTCTAACACTATCGTCATTTTATTGATGCTAATGTGGCACACTAATAGAATCTGTCAAGTGTTTTGACAGAATTTGATTGTAGTGAGTAATTTAGTTTTACAAATGTATATTTTTAATTTATAATTAAATTAAAATTTGCTATATGTGGGTCCTCATACCCCAAGCCAAGCCTTGGCCTCGGCATCCTAATTAACTTAAATAATCAAATCTTTCTTCACCCGTCGCCTTGCATACATAATACTAAATCCACAACTTCCACTGGCTTGCACTCTCATCAATCCAATGATCAGGCCGACATCCTAATTAACTTGAATAATCAAATCTTTCTTCACCCTTCGCCTTGAAGTAATACATAATACTAAATCCACAACTTCCACTGGCTTGTACCCTCATTGATCCAATCCAAAAAGGTTGTAATGCATTGTTCCAAAATTTGTCTCATTCTAAGGAAAAAGATGGCACTGTGTCTCACGTACGTACATACAACGCCATTCATTTGTAATCTGCATTTTATTTGTTAGGATGAATGACAAATATTATTTTCTGTTCAATGTGTTAACAAATTAAAGAAAAATTGAAGCTTTTGATTGCTGCCATCGACATCAAATTGTGTATTTCTGGCCTGATAGACTTGGTAGTTAACCTTCATCCTGCAGCGCGCGCCAAGTCTATGACATTTCAAGAATGAGTTCTTGAGTGAATTTCTGGTAGACTAGATTTTATTTTATTCTATCTAACGATGTATATGGTACTATATTATTTAAAAAATTTAAATAATTTGACAACATATTCATCATATAGCAACTCGTTCATTAAATAAAGTTAAATATCCAAAAGCTTTGTACTAATCGGACACAATTTAAATTAGGTGACAAATACAAGTGATGATAACTAGTATATACATGTAATGCTTATTTTTGGGGTAATTGCTTCAGCCAAAAACTGTCAAAAAGGTTTTCATTGGTTTTTTTTTTTTTTTTTTTTTTTTTTTTCCTTTATTCCTTTGTTTTCCCGTCCCAACCAGCAACCAAGCCGGTGAGTACCCTTTAAATACGCAAAGCGAAGAAAGTCCAACCCCATCGCACGGCAACACAATTTTCTCAAAGAGAATGAAGTAATTTTGAAAGCCAGTTAAAGCATGATGAAAGCAATTACAGCCCCAAAGCTATCTAAATATTTGTTCCAATCAATCTAAATGAAAGCCACTGCAAATCATGTAAAGAGAGTACAACAGCAAGAGCAAGAGCAAATAAGAGAATTACAACACAACAAAAAGTGTGTAGTGATCGCGTGATAGGGAAATGAGAAATAAATTGGTGAGAGTTTGTGAGTGGAGAGTACTCATCAAAATTGGTGAGTATTTTCACTCATCAAAATTTTTTGATTAAATTAGTATGGCTTCTGTAAGTAATTTTTTAGTATTTTCATCAAATTGACTTATCAAAATAGCTAAAAAGTTATTTTGATAAGGCTATTAAAAATGCTCTTATAGATTAGGCGTCTTTTAGGCAAAGATCTAATTGGCTTTTTGCCATTAAGCCGGCCCTAGTTTAAAGCATGTATATATATATATATATATATATTAAAACATGTACTTTTTGCGTGGACACATATTACTCTGTTAAATTAGTTTGTAATTAATTTTTATTTATTAAATATATGTATTTTAAATGTGAAGAATTATATAATTTAAAAATATTATTGTTAATTTAATAAATTGAATTAATTGAAGAAAAATGAGAAAATTTCTCAGAAGGAACGAGATGAAGTTAGATGTAAAGTTGTTCTACACGCGCCACCACTCCGGCGAAGTCTGCCTTTTTTCCACTGTTGGTGACTTGTATTTGGGTTTTTTCTACCTTGTGTTGTGTATTCCCTTTGTTTCCTTGGTACAGTTTGTCTTTGTATTGCATAAATTTTATTAGAATTTGTGTTGGCTAAATGCTATATCGGTCCTCTTTTATTTTGAGAGTGTGTGTTAATGTAAAGAGAGGCTCAAATGTAATTCCTATAATGTTTGTGTTTCTGCTTAGACAACTGTTTTTAAGTCAGATCTTTCTGAATTAGAGTTGTATGGGTCTTGGACCTCCTTCTCATGTAAGCCTTCGGGCCTCTTCAATAATATACTGGGTTGCATATGGTACCATGTTCGGAAAAAAAAAAAAAAAAATAAGTCTAATAAATATATGTCAGATTCATCTACCGACGTGTTTTTGGCTATGCGTGGATTTTCAAATCTCAACACTGATGAGAAGGGTGTACGTTTATCTCTTCTTGTTTACCCTTGTTTTGATGTTTGAGTTATTGAGACTCTGTATACATCATTTACCATCTTTATTAGTGGATTTGGTTTTTGCCATCCGTGCGACAAACCGAAGGACCCACATCCTTGAAAGTATTGCCTCCTCGTATTTTCGTTCTTAGTTTAAATTTTTGGTTGTCAACCGTTGTTGTGTATTTTCTTTCCTGTTGTAATTGTGTTCATGTATCTAACTATATAGTGGGTAATTGTGAGAGATTATTTATGAGATCTACCTGATCAAATAAAAGTTAGACTGTCTAACCACTTATCTGGTCAAGTAGGTCTCATAAGTGGTCTCTCAGAACATCCTGTCTGAATTTTTTCAAATTCAGACAGATAATTTGAAAGGATCTTGATTCAAGCCCCCCCCCCCTGCGAAAAGTCCTACAAATAATTGTTCTTCGGTGAATGGCATATCTACCCATACTTCTCCACAATGACAATTGGTAGTTTAATTACTCCGAGTCTTCGGGAGTGTTTTGTGCTTTCATTGTTATAATTGGTATTTAATTGTATGTCTAGCTCATAATTTTAAAAAATACGATTTCATATTGTGATTTTTAAAAACAGAGTTAAGCATTTGATAAAAATTATAGCTTGACCTTTAAAAATGTAGTTTATCTTTTAAAATTGTGCATTTTCAAAAAAGTACCATATTGCTTGCGATTTTAAAACCAAATCGAATTTTTTTAACAAAGTAATTTCAAACGATTTATATTCTACGATTTAATTTAAAATCATACTTTTGTTCTACGAAATTGCAATTCCAAACGTACCCGTAATCCCAAATATCAAACTCTTCCTACTATTTATTGTGATTGAATTTACTATAGAAAATGAACATTTAAAAGCTCATTTTTTCGGTTTGTCTTTTATCTTTTAGCTTAAAGCTTGAGTGTAGGCCTGCTCATAGTGATAGCCCAATTACATATTGCATTTTAAAAAAGTAAGGTTTACAATTTTTATACAAATCTCACACCAACTTAATATTAATTTAGTGAATTTGAGTGAAGAAGATTAACCCGTTTAATTAAATGGGTCAAATTAAGGTTGACTTATATAATTTTATATCTATGCTTCAATACGATCTGAACTCGGCACATAAACACAAATTATCACTCTCATAAAAAGTACCCACCATTTTGTAAAGGAAAAAAAAAATGTAAAACCAATCTTATACATATCGCTGATACTTTCTTACACGACCCGCAAACCCAACACGAAATTAACAGATTATGGTTAAAGAGTTTGACCCGCTTAATTATATTGGTCGGGTGATGATTGACCTATATAGTCTTATAACTATGTTTCGATACGACCTGAAGCCAACACGCGAATACGAATTGTCACTCTTATAAAAAGTACCCACCATTTTGTAAAGGAAATAAATGAAAAATTAGTCCATGTGGCTTATTTAATTTACAATTAGCTCCATGTAGTATCAAAGTTAACTCAGAGATAATTGTAAATTAGGTAAACCACATAGTATAATTTTACATTTTTCATTTTGTAAAATAAATTCTTTTGAACAACTTCGTGTTTTTTTTTTAATATAAAATACCCATAAACAAATATTAAATTACGGAACGTGTTAATCAACTTATGTCTATCGTCTTTCTTGCAAATTACCTGTAGTCCATGATAACCGTATTTTTTTTTAACTAAACCACATATCTAATCTATTTATCTAATGTCATTTTTAATTATGTAAAACTACAAATATTTGTTCTTGATATATTCCATTAGTTATCATTAGAATTATAGATGGCTTAGGCAGGCATTTTCAATTTTCATTGACTATCATTCCACGTACGAATGGTGTGACGACCCTTTTTTTTTTTTTTTTTTTTTTTTTTTAATACAAAACGTAAAATGAGTCATCGCAGTGGCACGACTACGTGTCGCTCAGCCAACATAGGCACATGCCCATAACATGCACCTGATATACAGAGTTACATCTACAGCAGAAGAAATCATAATACCATCTGTTGGGGATAAATCTCACTCAACCCGATCCAAAGAGGAGATTCAAAAGTCAAATAAACAGATAAGAATAATGATCAGAATAATGATCATACCAAAAGTCTAAGAAGATATCAGATCAGAAGTTTAAGAAGGATTAAAGTCCAATTAGAACTCTGACAGCAGTTCTAGATCAACAAGGAGCAGGAGTCCTAATCCAGGTTTGACTCCACCTCTTTGCCTATAAATAGGCCCATACCCCAGGTATAAAATAAGACTCAATTTTATGCATAGAGCATTATTTTCTCACAGAAGCTAACTTAGGCATCGGAGCGGGACCCCCGGAAGGGTCCCTAGGTTTTGTTGTTTTGCAGAGTTATTGAGAGGCGTGAAGAACATCAAAGGAACGTGCAGATTCACACCATACCGGAAACTGTACCAACACCATCAATCAAGCGGAAAAGCATAATTATAAACAAACCTGTTATCTATACAAATGTGAGCCATAACACAAGTCTATCTGTTTAAAGTTTAACTACACATTACTATTACAAAAGAATGGCTTATACAAAATAATATGTGACACACACATCACAAGCCATATACAATAGTACCCAAAATGAGAACATCATAGTCCTATCCCACTACGAATGTCGCTACAGGCTTCAATCGTAGTAACTCAAATAGTGTGCTACTGGATCATCATCCGCCTCAAGAGTACCTGCAATCACAGGAATATCATCTACATGGTTGTGGTGGTATCCACATAGGTGAAATGATGAGTTCACCACCTTAGCATGAAACACACTAAGACCTCAGTGGTGTAAGACTGACTGAGTTTTCAGAAAGAACCAACCTTTATTTTATTTTTAGTTGTGGGAGCATAATATTAGCCACAATTTAACAATAGCTAATGCAGCAAACACCGTCTATTCAGAAAACATTTAAAACATACTAAATAGTTGAAAAAATATGTAGAAGTTCCAGTCATCCCTCCTTGGAAATTTCCACATACAAACCCCTCTATAATAATACTTTTCATCGGTCACTCAGACATATGTGCACACGATCACTCCATCACAGATATCACGCATACACATAGGTCTTAAGCAAGAAACATGGCATCTTACTCTTCGATACTAGGATAACATCCTTCAACAAAATACTCGCAACACCATCTCTAATCGTATTTCAGCTTCGTGCCTTGAACGTCAGTTGATCATGAGAGCACTAGAGTTAAACTTAATCATGAAAACACATATTTCCTGAAGAAGAAGAACAATCAACCTTCTTACTCATAGACATGCCATTACTCGCACCTGGGCAGTCATGTATCCATGTACTTTCAAGTTCAATGTATAATATCTTAACACATGCAACCATCCGATAGAAATATGCATAAGCTCTTTTCCATTAAAACTCTTATGCATACTAATATGTCTAGTAAAACTACTCATAGCATAAAAACATCACTCATAAAAACAATGTTATACATGATATGCATGAACTGGGGCTAATAATGCTGCCGATACTGTCATGCTGCTGATACTGATATGCTGCTGATACTATTATGCTGCTGATATTGATATGCTGCTGATACCGTTATACTGATACTGGTGGTATGTATGCTCTATACTACATGCTCTATGCTATGTGCCTGACCAATATATATTTCACTATTGTATCATGCTATAAAACCATGCAGTTGCTAAATCACATTCTCTTAAAAACTAAACAAACCCAACATTTTATCAATCACTTTGAAATCATTCAAAACATAGTTTTTTCATAAAACTTAAACAGTTTCAACATGACATGTTTTCAACAATTTGTATAACTTAGGGTTAATCACAATAATATAGCATTTTAACAAAATACCCAAAACTAATGTCTATGGAAAACTTACCAAAAACTCACCAAACAGTGACCAAATGCTAGGGATGCTCCTGGCAACTCCAAACCACACCAAACCTATAGAAAATGTCAAGTTAAACTCATTTCTACAAGATTTAACGAAAAACCTCTAAAAGATGTGAGTTTAACTATATACCTCAAAACGTTCTATTAAAACGTAGATCGGGCTTCGAGGATTACGTTAACGAAGTCGGATCTAAGATTAGACGGCTGGGTTTCAAGATATCACGGTTTTTAGGTGAAAAACTGTAGGAAATAATGAAGGAAAACCGAAGAAACAGAAAGAAATGGGCGTACTGCCCATTTTAATTCGGACCCCGTCCGGAGGGGCATCTCAAACCGTCCGGACGCGCGCCATTTAGGCAGATCGTCAGGACGGGCATTAATCACCGTCCGGACGCGCGCCATTTAAGAAGACGTGTGCCGCATAGCAGACCTTCCGGACAGACACCGACTATCGTCCAGACGCGCGTCGTTTAAGAAGACCGTGCACCCCTCGTTGCGAACCGTCCGGACACTTTAAAGCAGGCGTCCGGACGCGCATGGAATGAGGCGTTTGCCACATGGTGGTAAGGTACCGTCCAGACAAGCCTGTTGAGTCGTCCAGACGCGCCATATTAATTTTATTAATTTAATCCTTTTTCTTTTTTTTTTAGCATTTATTCCATTTCTCCTTCATTCTCACACATTTTCTCATTGTATAATTTATTTCTTTGGTCCATATAATATTCTCTGCGCGTCCCATTGTATTTTCTAGTCATCTAGTTAATTTTTAATTATCTATCCCAATAATTCTATTCCCAAAGTAGCCCATAATATTCGGGACATCACAAAGGGATCAAATAAGAATCCTCATCATTTAGTTTTTATTATATTACCCTGGATCATCTATTACTCTTAACCAAAATGTTAAAAGAGAAAAGTTAATAACAATATGCAATTACCAAAAAAAATATATATATTCACTTGTATCAAGTAGAGGTGTACAACCGGTTGCGGTAACGGTTATTTGCTCATAACCGCTACCGCAACTGGGGTCCCCAGTTATTCCTATTTTGACAACCGCAACCGATAGGCCGGTTGCGGTTTTTACCAACCACCGGTTATCCGGTTATTAATCGGATAACCAGTTTTCTTTTATCGTTGAATTTTTCAATTTTTTTTTTTTTTTTTTTTTTTAAAAAAAATCCAATATTTGGCTAACTTACTTGCATCAGAGTGTTAGCTGTACTAGGTCTCTAGTTTGTTTTGCTCTTCATAATTTAACTGTATCTTCAACACTATTTAATAAACAATAAACTTGAGTCATTCTGGTTTATTAGTATATCTCTTCACAGTCAGACAACCACGGCAAGAACAAGAAGAAGATCAGGTGCAAAGGACACTTACTGGCAAAGAGGGAGAGAGATTGAGAAATAGCAATGGTGGCATTGGAGCTTCTGGGGGGTTTCAGTTTTTCTTTTTTGACGGATTAGGATAAAGGGGAAGGGTTTTCAGTTTATTTCTTGGCAAAGACTGAAAAAAGCTTTTTTTTAATACAAGTGAAAACAAAAAGAGAAAGCAACGTTCAAAAAATCATATTTTTTCCTAAACACATGGGTTCTGTTATCTTGGGTATCGGATTTTGACTAGAAGAAAATGTAACAATTAGACAATCCAAACACCGTGAGTTAAACATCACTAGTAAAACATATATATATATATATATATATATATATATATATATATAAAATGAGGTTGTGTATATATATATAATAATAAAAATAAAAACTTGTTGCGGTTACCCGGTTATTAACCGGTTTTTTAAACTGCAATAACCGAATAACCGCAACCGGGTCCGGTTATCCGGTTGCGGTTATTTCCGGTTTTTCAATTTCCTGATTAGCAGTTGTTGTCGGTTATTAGCGGTTACCAGTTATTTCCGGTTAATAACTGCACCGCTTATACACCCCTAGTATCAAGAACATATTTGTGAACCACCGATGTCGGTGATTCAGTAGTCTAAAATATCTACATAAGTTTAGGCAATTAACAAGGAGTGAGTTTGAATCCTGCAATGGAAATCAATAATTTTTTGGGAAAAGTACACATATCCTCCTCAAACTACCACTCAATTGTGAATGTACCTCCCAAACTACCAATTGTATCAATGTCCCCTCAAACTACTAAAAAATGTCAATGTGCCCCCTAAGACCAACAAAAAGACAAAAATGACTCTAAAATTTTTTAAATAAGACAAAAATGTCCTTATAAATTCGAAAAAAAAAAAACTAAAAACAAATAATAATACAAAAATAAAAATCTAAACTATTTTTTTAAAAATAAATTAAATAAAAAACGAAAAACAATTAAAAAAACAAACGAAAAAAATAAATGAAAATTTAAAAAAAAAAAAGAAAAAGAAAAAGAAAAACCAGTTTTTTTTTATAAAATTAAAAAAAAAACAGAAAAAAAAGAAAAACGAAAAAATAACTGAAAATTAAAAAAAAAAACAAAAACAAAAACAAAACAAAAACAAAAAGAAAAACCAGTTTTTAATTTTTATTATTATTTTTTGTATAAATTTTTGTTATTTTATATTTTTAATAATTTTTTTAGTTTTTATTTTATTTTAATAATTTTATGAAGGGTATTTATGTTATTATGGAGACATTGACATTTTTTGGTAGTTTAGGGGGGACATTGACACAATTAGTAGTTTGAGGGGTACATTGGCAATTGAGTGGTAGCTAATTTGAGGGGGTTATATGTACTTTTCCTAATTTTTTATTAGTGTTAGTCACATTGGATCCTATTGATGCTTTAATCGGGCTGAGTCATGTTATGGTTCAATTGATCATGAGGGAGCGCATGTGATTCTTCGTTATCTAGGCCCCTCCTGAGCAATTCTTAACGGGTAAGTGCTATCATGGTAACGCTCAGGTAGAGTAACCACAATTAGTTGCCCTCTCCTACGTACTTTTTTTTAATAGAAAAAGAAAAAAGAGAAAACATTTTTTTGGAGTTCTTCGACAAGAATAATGCAGGAAACATAAAGTTTTAGAAGAAATGGAAGAGGGGAAGTGAGAGTGGGGTGTCGAGGGTTGCAAAAAATAAATAAAAGAAAATTTACAAAAAATATTTAAATAAAATAGAAAATGGAATAAAAAAATCTGTTGAAGTGTAGGGGTATAGAAAAAGTAGTAACTAAAATTTATGTCCAAAATCATTCAGAAGCTCAACACCGAGCATTTGGTGCATTTTTTGCAAAGCAGGAAAAAACTAATTTCCAAAATGTGCATTGATTTGTCTATGCTGACACAAAAAAGCTAGCAATTGCAAGCAGGGAAATGAAGACATGCCATCTATATAGAATTATGTTTTCAGCTACCATTTCATTTTCTCTCGCGATCGATCGTTGGCCCAAAAACTTTATTATGCAAATTAATTGCTACCCACCTTACATAGTACATAGTACATATTCATACACATGCACCTTTACATCCAGCAACGTGGGACATACTCTCTCATGTACGTGTGGTCTGTGTTAAAAGTATAATCAATTTATTCATCAATTGATCCAAAAACTCTCATTTTGAATGAGCCATCGCCGTCCACCCCTTCAGACTGGTGGTCGAAACAGCCCATAAAAAGGTGGGTCACTGGTACTGGATGGTGGTTGGGGTTAATGTTTCTGCCTCTCTCACAATTAATCTGAAGTAGCAAATTACCAAATGAGCCTCTACTACTTTTTGATTTTGGATTTTAAATGCCGGAGTGTTCGCAACTTTCAAAGCGATCTCTCCATTATTTTTCTGTACAAATACTTTACTGTAAACCATTAATGCAATGTCAGCATTTTTTATTAAAATAATATTTTTGTTATTTTATTAAAAATTAAAATCTAGAAAAAAAATAAGAAAGTTTTGAAAAAGGACACGAGGCTACTCTCAATGGCCGGGGTGGCACAAAGGAATCTAGGGGTCACCCCTTTCCAAAACCTTATTTATTATTATTATTTTTTATTTTTTAGATTTTAATTTTGAATAAAATAACAAAAATATTATTTTAATAAAAAAATACTAACGTGTCACTAACGGTGTACAATGAACATGGACGAAAAAGTGACAGAAGGACCGATTTAAAATTTTCGAACACTCATACGTTTAAAATTCAAAATTAAAAAATTAGGAATCATTTTCAAATCGTGCTTTTACCCAGAAATTTATCATAAATTTCCTATTGAATAAATTAACGCGTTAAGCGTGACAAAATAAATAATATGTTACATTTATATAGTTTAAACAATAATTAAATTTTGTTGAATTGTTTATTTATTCATTATATATATATATATATATATATATATATATATATATATATATATATATCGACCCATACGAAGCAAAATCCTATCTGCTTGAAAAGTGAGGCATTTCGTGAAATCCCAAGAAATTACTCTATCCCGTCAGTCCTTTTGAGGACTAATATTGTGTTCCGATGCCTCCATTAGAGATGATGAAAATATGCATTAGATAGAAAACATTTTACATATTTGCCATTAATTCCCATGGGGTCACTCAATGAGCTTGGAAAAAAGTGAGTATTAAAGAAATAATTACACGTCTTTCTATTCGATTCTTTTTGTTTTGGCTGTAATTTGAACGTTTTTATTCTAAAATATGTTAATATCAACTGGGTTTCTTTAATTTTGTCAGTTTTGGATCCCAACAATCGATATCTTCCTAAAATTAATTACATGTAAAATCACAAAAATACATTTAAGCTACGTACCAAGTTTTAGATCAAATAAAAATTTTAGACCGAATCAGCGTCAAATTCAATCTTTTACGAAAGCCAAAAAGCAAAGAGCTTCACAAAGAGAAAAGAATAGGAAAAAGAAAAATAATAAAAAAAAATGTTTACATGAAGTTGCTTCATTGCTCTAGGACAATGAGGGAGGAAATAAACTGCAGAAATTAACAATTGTCTAATTAGCAGTTAATGAAATGTACGTAGTGAAAGAAACATTTGTGTCAAATACAATTACTTTATATGTTTCTTGCTCACTAGTTTAATATGAAGTAATGATGATAAGCTATCGAAACTAGAATCAAGTAAAATCAGCGGCGTTGGATATATAGTTAGTATAAAATTTGAAATATAAAAGAATGATGGAACCGAAAAACAAAAGATTAAAAGTAATGACAACAAATAAGAGAAAAAATATATATATATATATTTATTAAGAAAGTGGGTTCATACTTTAGTTTGAAATATTTTAAGAATTTTAACATGCTCGGGCACCGGCCTTTTATTCTGAAAAAAAGAAAAAGAAAAAAGAAAAAGACTTTTTCTAAACCCTAAGTAACATTTCAAATGACTTTTTCTCATTTTATTTTTCTGAAGACTTTTTACTCATTTGGATAAATTTAACATAAAAGGTCTTTTTTGGGGAGCTTTATAAATTAGGAGTCCTGTAGTGCGTTTAAGATTGTAATTTCGTAGATAAAAAATACAATATTAAAACATATCGTTGAAAATGAATCGTTTGAAAATTGTGTTTTTAAAAAATTACGATTTCAAAACGCATAAAATTATTTTTTAAAATTGCAGACAACAAGGTTTTTTTTTTTAAAACGCAAAATTTTAAAGATTAACTTGTAATTTTGCCAAAACACTTATATTATTGTGTTTTTAAAAATGACTTTTTTCGAGTCACATATTTTTTTTTGCAAATTCAAACAAACTCTTAGGCAAAGATCTAATTAGCTTTGTCCTTAATTAATCTGGCCCTACTTTAAAGCATGTAATTTTTTTTATATACATTAATTTTTCGTAAATGATTAAATATATGTAATTTTTATATGCATTTTAAATATGAATTATTGTTCATTTAATAAACTAAATTGATTGGAGGGAATTTCTCATATTAAACTTTGTCCATGCATAAATATATGTGAAGTTATATGTACAATTGTTATTTAAGTCCGCAGCAAATATATGTCAGATATGATTCATCTACCGATGTTGGGATGTGCGTGGATTTTCAAATCTCAATATTTATGAGACGGCTGTACGTTTACATTGTTGTCAAAAATCATAAATACTATAATTATTGCATAGGGCTACCCAATTATTACTCATCGTACAATGACATCAAGTCTTTTTTATTTTTTAGTTTGCTCTTCTAATGGAAAGACAAAAAAAGTCTTGATTTTGAAGAAGTCATGCTAGGCGATTTTTGATGGTCGTTAAGTGCCTGAGAAAATATTCAAAGGAGTCAAATGTTATAGGCTCGAATTTCGTAGTAAGAATCTTTGTGTTTGATTAGTGTGAGATATTATACTTTTATATATTGATGTTTTAATTGGGTTGAATTAAGTTATGGATCAGTTAGGAAAATGCATTCAGTTCCAACCGACTAGACTTCTTCTGTGCAAGTTTCAATAGGCAAACACTTCCAAAGGTCTATAGTCACTCCAAATTAATATAGTAGCTAGGTAAAGTAATTACAATTGGTCACTCCCTTTAGGTTTTTTTTAATAGGAAAAAAAAATATTTGTGGAGTTCATAGTGTAGGAAACATAAATTTTTAGAAGAAATGGAAGAGGGGCAATGAGAGTGGGGTACGGGTGTTACAAAAAATAATTAAAATAATATTGAAAAATAATATTTAAATAAAATGGAGAATAGAATAAAAAATCTACTAGAATGAACATATTAAAAAAAAAAACAGTAACTAAAATAAAAATTTATACTTTTTATTAACTATGTTTTTAGTTACTATTGCCAGAAATGCTCTCAAATGGAAAACTAAAACATACCGGATTGCAAATGAAAGACCCCACTCTAAAAATAGAGTTCAATCATTCATGTGACAACAATTGTGTCCAAAATCATTCAGAAGCTCAACGTACATCGAGCATTTCGTGCATTTTTTGCAAAGCAGGAAAAAAAACTAATTTCCAAAAAATGTGCATTGATTTGTCTATGCTAACAGAAAACAGCAAGCAGGGAAATGAATACACGCCATCTATATAGAATTATGTTTTCAGCTACCATTTCATCATTTTCGATCGTTGGCCCAAAAACTTTATTATGTAAATTAATTCCCACCCACCTTACGTAGTACATAGTACATGCATACGCACCTTTACATTAAGCAACGTGGGACATACTCTCTCAGATGTGGTTTGTGTCAAAACTATAATCAAGTTACATCAATTGATTCAAAAACTCTCATGTTGAATGAGCCATCGCCGTCGACCCCTTCAGAGGTGGCCGAAACAGCCCATAAAAGGTGGGTCACTAGTACTGGATGGTGGTTGGGGTTTATGTTTCTGCCTCTCTCACAATTAATCTGAAGCAGCAAATTACCAAATGAGCCTCTACTACGTACAATCTCGTGGGGTAAGCATGCTTCACTACTTCCACTATAAAAGCTGCTCAACACCCATTCTTTTTTTTATAAACTCCAGCCCTTCTCCGTCTCTCTCTCTCTCTCGGATCGAACACAGTCATGATGATGGTAATAGAAAGGTCATCCATTCTCCTGCTCTTGGGTTTTCTCTTAATGCAGTTGGCCCAATCTTCCACCACCAGCTTTACTGATCGAGCAGCTCTCATTGCCTTCAAATCTAAACTCACTTCTGGTCCAAACCAAACTGTCTTGGCTGGTAACTGGTCCACAACTACAAACTTCTGCAACTGGATTGGGGTCTCATGTAGCCGACGTAGGCAAAGAGTCACTGCTTTGAACCTTCCCTACATGGGGCTCCAAGGCAGCATTTCTCCAGATATTGGAAACTTCTCTTTCCTGGTTTATCTTAATCTACGTAACAACAGCTTCTTTGGTTCTCTGCCTCATGAGATCAGTCACCTACGCCGCTTGAGAATACTCTAGCTGTCATTCAACCAATTGGAAGGTAGTATCCCTCCAACTTTGCATAATTGCCGGAATCTTCAAGAAATATATCTAAGGAATAACCATCTTACGGGCGCAATTCCATCAACCCTCGACAGCATGTCATCGTTAGAGGTCTTGGATTTGGGATTCAACAGTCTCACTGGTCATTTTCCTTTTCTCATATTTAACATATCCTCTCTAACCATAATTCATCTTAGAGACAATCACATCTCAGGAACTCTTCCAATGGACCTCTGCAACCATTGTCCTAATCTTCAAGGGCTTTATCTTTCGAACAATGAATTCAACGGTCGGCTCCCTTCACAAATGAATCATTGCAGAGAGCTTTTATACTTAAGACCTATCAAACAATAAATTTGAAGGGAGTATTCCAGAAGGTTTTGGGAGTCTAGAAAAGCTTGAATTTCTAGTTCTTGGAGGTAACAGCTTAACCAGTAATATACCTCCTTTCATAACTAACTTAACCGGAATCTTAGATTAATACTACTTGCAGGAAACCATCTTACAGGCGCAATTCCATCAACCTTCGCCAACGTGTCATCGTTAAGGATCTTGGATTTGGATAACAGCAGCCTCTCTGGTCCATTTCCTCTTGTAATCTTTAACATAACTTCTCTAGTCATAATTACTCTTATGAGTAATCACATCTCAGGAACTCTTCCGATGAATCTCTGCAACAATTGTCCTAATCTTCAACAGCTTTCTCTTTCACACAACGAATTCAACGGTCGGCTCCCTTCACAAATGAATCATTGCAGAGAGCTTTTACTCTTAGACCTATCAAACAATAAATTTGATGGGAGTATTCCAGAAGGTTTTGGGAGTTTAGAAAAGCTTGAATTCCTAAATCTTGGAGGTAACAGCTTAACCGGTAATATACCTCCTTCCATAACTAACTTGTCGTGGTTATCTACATTTGGCATTAAGGATAACTACATTAAAGCAAGCATTCCGACAGATTTATGGTTGCTTCCAAATCTGAGAAGTTTTACATGTCATTCAAATCATCTCACAGGAGCAATCCCCCAAAACATTTTCAACATTTCCTCTCTAGAAGAAATCAATTTGGCAAATAATTCCCTATCTGGCAATCTTCCATCAAATTCTGAATTTTCTTGCCACAGCCTTCAATATGTATATTTTGCTTGCAACAAATTTAGTGGTCCCATCCCATCATATCTTTCAAATTGTTCTAACCTCGTCCTAGTAGATTTTGCTTCAAACAAACTCTCTGGGCCAATACCAAAAAGTCTTGGAGACTTAAAATACCTTCGAACACTTCATCTGGATGATAATCAGCTAACAGGAGAGTCTGGAGATCATGAGCTTAATTTCCTTTTGTCTTTCTCTAATTGCAGAGTTTTAGAAGACCTAGCCATATCCTACAATCCCTTGGATATTACTCTTCCAGATTCTATTGGAAACTTTTCAACAACCCTTCACACCTTTACTTTATTTGGAAGCAAAGTAAAGGGTAATGTTCCTATGAGTATAGGTTTCTTAAAAAAATTGACCTGGCTTGGGTTGGGAAATAACAGTTTGACTGGAAATATACCGTCCACAATTGGGGGATTGGAGAGGTTACAAAGATTGGAACTTGGTGATAATAAAATTGAAGGATTCATTCCAGAAGAGATATGTCGGCTAAAGAACTTAGGTGAGTTATATCTCACAAATAATATAATCTCTGGATCCATCCCAAATTGTATTTCGAACCTCAATCTTTTGCAAAGGCTAGACTTGAGTTTTAATAGGTTGGGAGCACCAATACCATTAAATTTATGGAGCCTTGAAAGTTTATTGTTTTTGGACCTATCATCGAATTTCCTTGGCGGATATTTGTCTCAAAACATGAAAAAATTGCATGTTGTTGAACACATAGATTTATCTTAGAACAAAATTACAAGAAACATTCCAAGCACCATCGGAGCTTTTGAAAGCCTAAATTCTCTTAATTTGTCAAAGAACTCATTTCAAGAAGAAATCCCAAACTCTTTTGGAGACTTGAAAGGATTGGATTTCATGGATCTCTCTTACAATGATCTGTCTGGTGCAATTCCCAAGTCTCTTGAAGCACTTTCACAGCTCAAATTTTTTAATGTGTCTTTTAACAAGCTATCCGGAGAGATACCAACTAGTGGGCCTTTTGCAAACTTCACAGCAAAATCATTTATAGGAAACAAGGCGCTTTGTGGAAATCCAATTTTTGGAGTTCTACCTTGTCCAAATTCAAGCTCCAAAGGATCAAAGGTGAAACAAAAACTGCTCAAATATTTTCTTCCTCCCATTGCTTTCGTCATACTCTGTCTAGCATTGGTTTATATGCTGAGAAGACATCGAGAAAGTAATTACTTGCAGGTTCCAAGTTTATTTCATACATTGCCTGTATTTGCGCATAGAATGATATCATATCAAGAGCTTTGCCAAGGGACAAACAACTTTTGTGAAAGTAACCTGCTTGGAACTGGAGGTTTTGGTTCTGTGTACAAAGGAGTGCTTTTTGACGGGACAATTGTTGCTATCAAAGTTCTAAATTTGCAATTGTCTAGTGCTTTCAAAAGTTTTGATGCAGAATGCAAGGTCTTACGGGCAACCCGACATAGAAATCTTGTTAAGTTCGTAAGTACATGCTCCAACCTCGATTTCAAAGCGTTAATACTTCAATACATGTCGAACGGTTGCCTCAAACGGTGGTTATACTCTTATAACTACTGCTTGAATCTTCTTCAACGAGTAAACATTATGATTGACGTTGCATCGGCATTGGACTATCTCCACCATGACCAATTAGAACCTGTGTTGCATTGTGATTTAAAGCCTAGCAATATCCTTCTAGATGAGGACATGGTTGCACACGTGGGGGACTTTGGCATTGCAAAGATTTTGGTCAAAAACAAGGATGCTACCCAAACCAAAACTCTTGGTACACTTGGCTACATCGCACCTGGTACATGAATTCATCCCTACGTACTCATTTTATTTCATGTCAATTTTCCATAATTCAAATTTATATAGGCCTTAGATTCATATGAATATACATTAACAATAAAAATTACACAAACTACGATTACTTCTTTGGTGGATAATTACCTATGTAATCCTCGTACGTATTGATTAATTGCTAATTATTCTATAATATGTTAAAAGAAACATTTTTATGAAATACAATAATTTTATATGTTTCTTGCTCATTACGTTAATATGAAGTAATTTAGTGTAAATTCAACCATTATTGTGGTTTGCCGAATAAAAGGAACACTGCCTTTGTTATGTTGTTTATGCGTAAAAATTATATAAACTGCATAATTTTAATTCTTCTTCAAGGTATCTATGGTTGGTTGGATGTATGGGTACAAGAAAGACATATTTAGATATAAATTTGCACGCGCACGCACACACACACACATATATATATATGAGGTGATAGTTAGAGGAGGTTATGTGTATATTTTCCCTATAGTTATTGTTAAATCATGAATTAACCCAAAAGTTTAAGCTAAATATTGGAGAATGTGAATTTAATCATTTCATTAATATTCTAATATCCCCTAATGTGTAAGACCAGGAAACAAGTGAAAATAATGGGTACGTAAATTGTGGAGTCAATGTTCGAACTTAAAATTTTTTCTTTGACACTATGTTAAATTGCTAGTTGCTTCAAAAGCTTAATCTATTGAATTTTGGTGAATTTCATAATTTAAATAATATTCTACCATATGTAATTAGTATCTGTATATCCATAAATACATTTTTTTTTTCAATTTTAAATTACTAACTTGAAGGCTTTTTGTACAATTGCGAGCGTGTATAGAGTATGGTTCTGAAGGAAAAGTGTCAATCAAAGGTGACATTTATAGCTATGGTATAATATTGTTGGAGATGATTACAAGGAAGAAACCAACCGAAGACATGTTTGTAGGAGAATTGACTTTGAGACAATGGATAAACAAATCACTTCCTGACAGAATGATAGAAGTTGTGGATGATGGTTTATTGAGAGCAGAAAATGGAAGAGATGTAACTGTCATGCAAAGTATTCTTTCATCCCTCTTAATATTAGGCTTAAGGTGTTCTGAAGAGTTACCAGATAATAGAATCAATATCAAAGATGTTCTTGCAAAGCTTAACAAAATCAAGTTGACACTTTTTGAAAACAGAAACCGTGGTGTCTAATATCTTTGTTTGGGTTCTACATGGTTTGTCTTTTTAATTTCTTAAAGTACTAACAAGTTGTAAGTTTTCTAATTGTATCCTTTTAATGTTTAAATAAATGGCTTGGAATTTTCTAGCATCTTCGTTTTGAGCCTATGATGGATTTTTGCCTCCTTATGCTTCTCATTGATATCATAAGGCATTTTTCAAACTGCAATATTTTTATGCACTTAATTAAACTCAAGACAACAATTTCAAATTTTTAGAATTATGGACGGCCTAGAAAGGCATTTTTCATTTTTAGAACTATAAACTTTTAGTGGTATCAACTATGAAGCACATATTTGACGTCAAGTTCATTGACAAGAATAATGCAAGAGACAAAAGTCTTTTCGCTCAGGCACATTAATTTGTTATTTCATCCATCAAATAATAATTTTTACTGCTATACCAAGAAATAAGCATTTTAGAGTCTGTGTAATACTTTTACTAAATTTATAGAAAGTTTACGGGCGAGTCACTAGGGTATTGTTTAAGAGTAAATATAATAATAAATACGAGTAATGCTACTTAAATTTTGACCAAATATTAATTTTAAAAGTCATAATTTTTGCAAGGACACCAGACGAACTTTTAAAATTACTCAATAAATACTTATATTGCAAAAATTGAATTATTGTACACTAATTTTAGTTCTCTTGCGTGTCGTAATGGATATAGGTATATATTATTAGGCAATTTCTGATCCTACCTTCCGCAAAGCAGGCTTGGTTGCTACATTTTCTGAAAAAATCAACACAGATCGAGTCAAGGTTCAATTGCATGGAAGCCCATAAAAGGAGCATAGAAGTTGCATTAATTAATTCAGGAAAAACGAAGATCCCTTTCAACGGATCAGATGGCTCCGGCTTCTCAATCAGGACGGAGAAACCATTGAAGGACATGATTGGAATTCGCCTTTTATGGAAATGGCTAACTTATTTTCCCAAACTACTCTATTTCGGTCCGATCCATCTTAGTTGTCGCTTCCTCCCAACATTCATAAATGCGAGAATTTGGGAGGGTAACTCTCTCTAATTAACTACTTACAAAATAAAAATGAATATTGATTGAAGGATTTTTACCAGGGCCTATTATTTGGGCTCTAGTAATTGGTCAACAACCATTATATATGTGAAATATGTGAAACTCCAATCATGTCACAAACGTACAGCATATACATATTATATGTTTTAGTTTTGGAAAAAACACATTTACCCTCGTGAACCATCATTATAACCCACACTACTCTTTCCTTTCTGTTAAGTATTTAACGTCAATTTTTGTTTCTTGAAATGTCCAATTTACCGTTCAATCAAACAAACAAACAAAAATCAATGAAAAACAAAGGAGTTGGAGGGTGGCCAACCACCCCTAAAGCCGTTTTTCAGGGGATTGGTGAATTGCGATTTTTGGCCCATCATTTCATGTAGTCTTGCGTGATTTGGAGAGGTTTTCATCCCTCATGCATGCCAGTTCAATGGTGTCATGAAGTGTCTTTGGGCTTAAACATTCGTATGGCAGAGACAAAATCTTACTTCAACCCTCTAAGGAATACCCCTACTAGCTCCTTTTGACGCCATCCCTCCACTCTATTCGCTAAACGTTCGAATTCTTGTAGATACTCGCTAGCTCAATCCCTCCACCATTGGTTGGCTTCACTTTCGAGATAAATGGCAGTCAATGACACCTTTTGATCCTTTGGTTTTGTTTGTAGCCGAATTATTGGGATTACCCAGTTTATCCACACAGTGGGATCGTCTCCATGCAGAATAACGGAGAAATTCTAGCTTACTGAAATTACTCGGTCAGAACCACCCGAATGCCTAGAAGAATGATTTCCTTGAATTTGAAATGATCCTTTTTCTTTGCCTACAGATGATTCGCCTTGATCAAAAGACTTGGAGAATAATTCTCAAAGCTCCTTGAAGTTGGACTGTGACTCCACACCCATCTTCTGCATACCCCTTCTTCAGCTCCTGCATTTTTTATTCCAATTTCTCAAAAAACAATCCTGGTTGGCGGTAACCTGGCTCTGATACCAAGTTGATAGGAGCTCACAGTAAATTAAAGATAAATGAATAGATATTGGATAGATAATTACTACAATTAAGGGTGGGAGACAAACGACGACAAATGTTAGATTGCAATATTCAATTAGAGAAATGATATTTAGTAGACCGCTATACGACTACTATACAATTAGGATGACGTAAAAGTGAGAACGAGCTACTGAATTTTTTTTTTTTACAAGCTTGTGCTTATCCAAAGACTGGTTTCCAAGGCCGCATCATGTCAGTTGTATAGTAGTCATATAACAACCTACTAAATAGTATTACTCATTCAATTAATACATCTACTAATCTCTTACTTCTTCACTTAGGGTGCGTTTGAGATTGCGATTTCGTAAACAAAAGACGCGATTTTAAACCAAATCGCAGAAAATGAACCGTTTGAGAATTGCATTTTAAAAAATTTGTGATTTGAAATTGCAGAAAACAGATTTTTCAAATCACTGGAAGAGTTTGCTTTTTTGAAAATGCATAATTTTAAAGGCTAACCTACAATTTTAAAGGTTAAACTGCGATTTTACCAAACATACACTTAATTGCGTTTTTAAAAATTATTTTTTTAAAATTGTAGATTTTAAAATCATTGTTTTTAAATCGCAAACCCAAACAAACCCTTATACTCGGCATATTCCCCCGCAATTTAGGTAATATAACTAACCATTAACACACATGATAACTGAGTCGTAGAACTCCCCGCATAGATTAATGCTCATAACGTAACAACTACCCGGTATACTAGCTGATGTCCCGCGTTCCTACTGCCCATGTACCTGATGCCCACGATCGATGAGCAGTACTGCTCCATGATAGGCAAGTCTGCGACCTCCAATTAATGCCAAGTGTCATGAATTAGGATGAGGTGGACGTTGGGCCCTTCGTGGCACGCCATCATATCTTCCCCCAATCACAATGCCAATTGCTGAAGAGGAATATACGTTCATGGCTTAGACTTCCACTCGTGATCATTAATTTCCTTTCAATTTCCACTTATATAGAAAAAGAGTAGTCTTTGTGCGCACTGGAACGTTGGGCGCGCCCAAAACAGCCCCCTCAAGATTGAAATTCTCTTATATATATATATGGTTGAGTATATGGCCGGGTACAATGAATGCATATTTAGATTTACATTTGCATGTATGTAATATATATCAATATATAAGTACATACTTTTTTTTCCTTCTTTTTTGTTGAGATATGCGGACAACTTCCTTTTTTTTTTTCTTTTTTTTTTTCTTTTTTTTCTTCCTTTTAAAATTTTGAATTACTAACTTAAATGCCTCTTTGCATAATTCCGAGCGTTGAATAGAGTATGGTTTTGAAGGAAAAGTGTCCATCAAAGGCGATGTTTATAGCTACGGTATAATTTTGTTAGAGATGATTACGAGAAAGAAACCTACCGACGACATATTTGTAGGAGAGTTAACTTTGGGGCAATGGATAAATGCATCACTTTTTAGCATAATGATGAAAGTTGTAGATAACGGTTTATTGAGAACAGAAAATGGAAGAGATGTAACCGTTATGCAAAGTGTTCTTTCATCTATCATGGAATTAAACTTAAGGTGTAATGAAGAGTTACCAACTGAAAGAATCGATATCAAAAATGTGCTTGCAAAGCTTCAAAAAATCAGACAGACACTTTTTAAAAACAAAACCGAGGGCGTCAGATATCTTTGATCTAGGTTTTATATGGTTTTGATTCCTTGAAGTACTTACAAATGGTATGTTTTTTGTTTGTATGACTTTTCATGTTTACATAAATGGCTTGGGATTTTCTAACATCTTCCTCTTGAGCTTTTTATCATTTTTTTCTCCTTACGCTGCTCGTATGCCTATATATCATACCTCGTGGACCTAAAAAGCTTCATATTTAACATTCTTTTGCTTTAGAAGATTTGATTGGATATGGTAAAAGTGAATTTTCAGTTCATCTTTTCTTCTTATTTTTTGGACAGATAACACAGAGTCACCATATATTACTGAAGAACGCCCGAAGGCAATTACAGAAAATAGAGGTACAAGACTCCATACACTCTAAGCCAAAAAAAATCTGACTTAAAACAGCTATCTAAACAACACACAAATATTACATGAACAACGTTTGAGCCGCTCTTTACGTTTAAGCACAATCTAAACAAAGAAAAAGATGGCTAATCTAGCTACTATGCCAACAAATAGTCCAGTAACAATTGAGCATTACAAAGGCAAACTGTGAACAGAAAAACAAACAAAAAACCCAAACAGAAACCAAACAAAACCGGGGTCGGGAAAAAGCTGTCACCGGCACCAGCGCGTGTAAATTGTAAACACGCGCCTTCATCGGGGACTTCCCTCTTCAGCAGACGACCGCCAAAACCAACGATCTCCACCATAGAGAGGCGTGTGTCATGAGGGTCGACCCAGCCGAAGAACACAGATCTGGCTTTAAAGAAGACATCAAAAAAGCACAGCCAGAAAAAACTCGCCGGAGACACACCAGAAAAGCCGTTCCCCAACACAGACGACCCGTGTAGCCTTCTGCCAGGAAAACCAACAGAAAAAAGCACAAAGAAAAACTAAAAAGCAACTTCCATAGTCCTATAAGGATTAAGAGAACATTAACCACCACCGAATCTAGTCTGGGGGAACAAAACTCCCTAGAAGGGATAGGAAATAAACCAAAGCAAAGAAAACAGGAAAAAAAAAAAAACATAAAGGAAATGAGAGAGGAGAAGAAGGAAGAGAATAGACCCTTTCCTCCTCCCTCATCGGTTGCACGAAGAAGAAGGATACTAGGAGAGAGAAGAGATAAAGCTCAAGATTTTGATTGTGAGGTGAATGTATTCTTATCTTTTCTTCTTTTTGGATTGGCTAAGAAAATCAACATGTTATAACACATAAAATCCTCAATGCATATATTAAGGGATTGTTCTTTCAAGACTCAAACTTGGCCCCCCTTCAATTACCTGTTTGAGAATGTCCAAGCCCTTTTCCCCATGAAATTAGAGGACAAAACTATTATATTACCAAGGATCATCTGTATATTACTCTTAACCAAAATGTTCAAAAAGAAAAGTTAATGTTCAAAAAGAAAAGTTAATAACAAACCGCAAATAAATAAATAAAAAAAAAAAAAAAAAAAAAAAAAAAACTAACTGTGGTGTTAGAATAGGAAAAAACAGAAAGCTTTTAATTGTATCAAGAACATATTTGTGGAGTTCATCAACGAGAATAATGCAGAAAAAATAAAAAATGTTTTACTCGGCACGTTGATTTGTTACTCGATCACCATGCTCTACTACTCGGGATTTTTTTTTTCAAACGAGGATTGGTCCAAAGGTTGGTTGAAACTGCCACGTTAGCGTTGTGGGATAAAAAAAAAATATATAGTATCTAGCATTACTCAATTAAAATTGCATGAAATAGAAACATCAATGCATACACAACAAAGTTTTCTTTTAAATTTGAATTATTGAATTGAATTTATTAAATTAACATATATCTTTAAAGGAAGGTGGCTCAATGAAAATTGAGGCATACGACAAAAAGATAAAATTAGTCCTTTTTTAATTTAAAAATCATTTTTCTATCTTTTTGAGATGTAAAATCACTAATCAAGTTTTTATGTTCAAGTTTTATTAATAGATTACTCCCAAAGTCCCAATAGATAATATGGTTAATTTCGTTTAATCTTTTTTGTAAGATAGTAAATTATAATTAGGATTTAATTAGTTGTGTAGTAAAATCAACAACATAATTATGATAAGTTATCGGATTTGTAACAACAATCAACATTCTACCACACATTACGACAAAAATGGAGTTTTCTTTCTTTTGGATCACATCTTCTTCTCTCTCTTTTTTTTCTTTTTTCTTTTTCTTTTTAACTTGGCCTAACATGTGAGCTAGTGTTAGATTTAAACGATAATGTTTTACGCCTTCTTTGCAGCATGCGCAAATCAAGTATTGAGAAAGAAATGAATATCTCCCATGTTTGGAAATGAGCTTTCCATTCTTGAGTGTGGAGGAGTCTATTGCTCTGTACCCTATAATCTACAAATGGTAGTAATATTGAAATTTAATTAGCCGGCCAACTTCATTCGTATATAAGGTGAGAGTATGGACTTTTTTAAGTATTTACAAAATGACCAAACCCATTATGGGCCCAAAACATAAAGATATTATACTATCACATCCAAAAAATAATAAATTAATACAACACTAAGTTCCTATTTACTGCCCTTTTTCAAAATTTAATGATAGAATGCTGGTGTTTATAGACCTAATTATACAAGACTCTTGAAGTCTAGAGTCTCTCCACTATAAGACTCTAGAAGTCTCAAACCATAACAAAGCCAAAGCCAATTGGCTTTATTTCTTGTTTGTCATCATCTCCCTTTCGCATAATTACTTGGTGCTTAGACTTCCGAATCACAAAGCCAATTGTTGAAGAGGAATATGCATGGACTTCCAAGTGTTTAAGAGGGAAAAACCCACAACTTCAACTCATATCATCATTTCCTTTCAATTAATTTCCCCCCAGGATTGAAATTCTCTTATAAAAGCCGCTTAACACCTTATAATTTATCTCCACGCCTTCTTTCTTATAAATTCTCTCACTCTCTTCCTCTCTCTCTTGGAACACAATCATGATGATGCTATTAAAAAGGCCCTCCATTCTCTTGCTCTTCGATTTTCTCTTAGTGCTTCAATTGGCCCAATCTTCCACCACCAGCTTTACTGATCAAGTAAGTCTCATTGCCTTCGAATCTAAAATCACTTCCGGTCCAAACCAAACTGTCTTGGCTGGTAACTGGTCCACAACTACAAGCTTCTGCAATTGGATTGGGGTCTCATGTAGCCAACGCAGGCAAAGAGTCACTACTTTGGACCTTTCCTACATGGGACTCCAAGGCGCCATTTCTCCACATATTGGTAACCTCTCCTTCCTAGTCTCACTTGATCTACGCAACAACAGCTTCATTGGGTTTCTGCCTCATGAGATCAGTCGCCTACGTCGCTTGAGAATACTTTGGTTGCCATCCAACCAATTGGAAGGTAGCATCCCTCCAACTCTGCATAGTTGCCTGAAGCTTCGGAAGATCAATCTCAGTAAAAACCATCTTATGGGCTCAATTCCATCAACTATTGGCAACATGTCGTCGCTAGTGTACTTGAATTTGCAATTCAACAGTCTCACAGGTCCATTTCCTCTTGGCATCTTTAACATATCCTTTCTAACCATAATTGCTCTTACAGAAAATCACATCTCAGGAACTCTTCCAATGGATCTCTGCACCCATTGTCCTAAACTTCAAGTGCTCTATCTTTCTCTCAACAAATTCAGTGGTCGGCTCCCTTCACAAATGAATTATTGTAGACAACTTTCACTCTTATCTCTATCATACAATAGATTTGATGGGAGTATTCCAGAAAGTTTTGGGAATTTAGAAAAGCTTGAAGAGCTATATCTTGGAGGTAACATCTTAACTGGCAATATACCTCCTACCATAACTAACTTGTCGAGGTTATCTACGTTCACCATTGAGATTAACAACATTGAAGGAAGCATTCCGGGAGATTTATTGGGGCTTCAAAATCTCAAAATTTTTGCATGCAATTCAAATTATCTCACAGGAGCAATCCCCCAATACATTTTCAACATTTCCTCTCTACAAGATATCGAATTGGACAATAATTCCCTACATGGCAATCTTCCATCACATTCTGGATTTTCCTGCCCCAATCTTGAATGTCTATTTTTTGCTCGCAACAAATTTAGTGGTCCCATCCCATCGTATCTTTCAAATTGTTCTAACCTCGTCACAGTAGATTTTGCTTCAAACATACTCTCTGGGCCAATACCAAAAAGTCTTGGAGACTTAAAATACCTTCAAATACTTTCTCTGGATGGGAATCAGTTAACAAGAGAGCCCGGAGATCAAGAGCTTAATTTCCTTTCGTCTCTCTCTAATTGCAGAGTTTTGGAACAACTGACCATAGACTACAATCCCTTGGATATTACTCTTCCGGATTCTATTGGAAACTTTTCAACCACCCTTCACACCATTACTTTATTTGAAAGCAAAATAAAAGGTCATATTCCTATGAGTATAGGTTCCTTAAAAGGCTTGACATGGCTTGAGCTGGGCAATAACAATTTGACTGGCAACATACCATCCACAATTGGGGGATTGAAGAATTTACAAAGATTGGAACTTGATGATAATAAAATTGAAGGATTCATTCCAGAAGAGATATGTCAGCTAAAGAACTTAGGTGAGTTATATCTCTCAGAGAACAAACTCTCTGGATCCATTCCAAATTGCATTTCGAACCTTAGTCTTCTGCAAAAGCTATACTTGAGTTCTAATAGGTTGGAATCACCAATACCATTAAATTTATGGAGCCTTGAGAATCTATTGTTTTTGGACCTATCATCGAATTTCCTTGGTGGATATTTGTCTCAAAACATGAAAAAATTGCAAGTTATTGAACACATAGATTTATCTCGTAACCAAATTATGGGAGACATTCCAAGCATCATTGGAGCTTTTGAAAGCCTAAATTATCTTAATTTGTCAAAGAACTCATTTCAAGGAGAAATCCCACACTCTTTTGGAGACTTAAAAGGATTGGATATCATAGATCTCTCTTACAATGATCTGTCTGGTGCAATTCCAAAGTCTCTTGAGGCACTTTCACAGCTCAAATATTTGAATGTGTCTTTTAACAAGCTATCTGGAGAGATACCATCTAGTGGACCTTTTGCAAACTTCACAGCAAAATCATTTTCAGGAAACAAGGCGCTTTGTGGGAATCCAATTTTTGGAGTTCTACCTTGCCCAAACTCAGGCTCCAAAGGATCAAAGGTGAAACAAAGTCTACTCAAATATTTTCTTCCTACCATTGCTTTGTTCATACTCTGTCTAGCATTGCTTTATATGCTGAGAAGACATAGAGAAAGTAACTTGCAGGTTCCAACTTTATTTAATACTTTGCATGCATTTGAGCATAGAATGATATCATATCAAGAGCTCTGCCAAGGAACAAACAACTTTTGTGAAAGTAACTTGCTTGGAACGGGAGGTTTTGGTTCTGTGTACAAAGGGGTGCTTTTTGACGAGACAATTGTTGCTGTTAAAGTTCTAAATTTACAATTGTCGAGCGCTTTCAAAAGTTTCGATGCAGAATGCACGGTCTTACGGACAATTCGACATAGGAATCTTGTTAAGGTCATAAGTACTTGCTCCAACCCCGAGTTCAAAGCTTTAGTACTGCAATACATGTCGAACGGTAGCCTTGAAAGGTGGTTATACTCTTATAACTACTGCTTGAATCTTCTTCAAAGAGTAAACATTATGGTTGATGTTGCATCGGCGTTAGATTATCTCCACAACGGTCTATCAAATTCTGTGATGCACTGTGATTTGAAACCTACCAATATCTTTCTAGATGAGGACATGGTTGCACACGTGGCTGACTTTGGCATTGCAAAGATTTTGGTCGAAAACAAGGATGCTACACAAACCAAAACTCTTGGTACACTTGGCTACATCGCACCAGGTACATGAATTTACCTATACTTATTTTATTGCTAAGAGGTATCTAATAGTGGCTAACGTCAAGAACAACCATAGTTGCTAGTTTGAAGAATATATACTAATGTAAATGTCAATTTTCCATAATTCAATTTTATATAGGCCTTATGTTCATATCTATGTGCGTTAACAATAAAAATTACACAAACTATGATTTAGTTGATGGATAATTACCTATTTATAATTCTTATGCATTGATTGCTAATTATTTTAAAATATGTTAAAAGAAATATTTGTACAAAAGCTAGATAATTATGTTATATGGTGCTTGCTCACTAGGTTAATATGAAGTAATTCTAAAATCTAACAACTATTATGGTTTGCCTTGTCTTACGCCCACTCCATAAACCCTGAGAATACACAATGTTTTGGAACAGTTGCTCTAAAATTGACCAGAAAAGTTTAGTTTTGTTGATCCATCGATCTCCTTGGTCATACCAAATTAAATGAAAGTGAAACAAACACACAAATGTATATGCACGTTACAGCACGTCCGTATGAAGATCTATTTATGTTTGGGTTTAGACAGCCTATTTTGACCATGTCAAAGCTATATTTATTTGTGAAAAGAATTTCCCAAAACAATGATTCCAAACAAACAAGAGTTATCACATAAAGTATATGCACTTATCAAATGTTGTTCATAATATAATTATGATTATTCTTCATGTAGTCTAGTTGACATATTTACATACACAAATATATATATATATATATATATATATATATATATATATAAAAATGGTTGAATATATGGGTACAATGAATGCATATTTAGATTTACATTTGCATATATGTAATATATATCAATATGTAAGTATACAGTTTTCTTCTTCTTTGTGGTTGAGATATGTGTGGACATCTTCCTTTTTTTATTTTTTATTTTTTATTTTTTACATTACTAACTTAGAGGCCTTTTGCATAATTACGAGCGTTGGATAGAGTATGGTTTTGAAGGAAAAGTGTCCGTCAAATGCGACATTTATAGCTACGGTATAATATTATTGGAGATGATCACAAGGAAAAAGGCTACCGACGACATTTTCGTAGAAGAATTGACTATGAGGCAATGGATAAATGCATCACTTCCCGACAGGATGATAGAAGTTGTGGATCATGGTTTATTGGGAACAAAAAATGGAAGAGATGTAACTATCATGCAAAGTGTTCTTTCATCCATCATGGAATTAGGCTTAAGGTGTTCTGAGGAGTTGCCAGATGAAAGAATTGATATCAAAGATGTGCTTGCCAAACTTAAAAAAATTCAATTGACACTTTCTGAAAACAGAAACAGGGGTGGCTGATATTTTATCTGGGTTTTATAGTGGTTGTCATTTTAATTTCTTAGCGTACTTACAAGTGATATGTTTTATGTTTGCATGACTTTTCATGTTTAAATAAATGGCTTGAAATTTTCTAACTTCTTCTTCTTGAGCATCATCTTTTTTTCTCCTTACAGTTCTCATGGACATACATAAAATTAATATAATCTCAAACGCCAAAAAAATCTTGCCGTTTATATTGTTTCACTTCATATATGTCTCTCCTTCATTCTAGTAAATGGAGTCCTGAGCTAGCTGCTGCTTGTGAAGTATGGAAGGAGATCAAATTTGTATTCCCAGCAATGAATACTTTGTAATCCTGTGTTTTATGAGAACCATATAAGGAATGACAAAAGGATTTTGGATGGGAAAAAATAAAATAAATATTCCAAATCCTTTTCAAATCTGTTGATATTGAATTTGGAATTCAATTATCTCACGGGGGCAATCCCCCAAAACCTTTTCAACATTTCTTCTCTCCAACTAATCTCCTTGGTAAATAATTTCCTATATGGCAATCTTCTCTCAGATTCTGGATTTTCCAGACCCAGTCTTGAATTTCTATAATTTGGTGGCAACAAATTTAGTGGTCCCATCCCATCATATCTTTCAAATTGTTCTAAGCTCACCGACGTTGATATTGATACAAACTTATTCTTTGACCAATACCCACAAGTCTTGGACACTTCAAATTAAAATACCTTCGAAACCTTGTTCTGACTGACAATCAACTAACGGGAGAGCCTGAAGATCAATAGCTTAATTTCATTTCATCTTTATCTAGTTGTAAATTTTTGAAAAACCTGGCATATCCTACAATCCCTTGGATATTACTCTTCCTAATTCCATTAGAAACATTTCAACCGCCATTAGCAGCATTTATGCATATCAATCCCAAATAAAGGGTCACATTCCCATGAGTGTAGGTTCCTTAAAAGGCTTGACCTTGCTTAGTCTGGGAAATAACAATTCCACTGGAAACATACCATCCACAATTGGGGGATTGGAGGGGTTACAATGATTATATCTCGGTGGCAATAAAATTGAAGGATCCATTCTAGAAGACATATGTCAGCTAAAGAACTTAGGTGTGTTATATCTCTCAAATAACAAAATCTCTAGATGTGACGACCCCCCCTTTTTTTTTTTGAAAATATACAAACGGATCTTCACAGTGACACGACTACTTGTCGCTTAGCCAACATAACGTACATGTTCTATAATATGTACCTGATATTCAGAGTTATATCTATCACAGCGGAATATAAATATTAGTGTGCAGCAGAACGCATATCAATAGCGAAATTACATCTAATACATAATTGTTATCAACAACAAGAGCTATTTACAAGTCTATTTATTTAAAACTTATAAAACACATTACACTAATTACATACTAAAATACAGGCTCAATAAATACATATGCCACGTAGGACACGAGCCACAACTAAAATACCCAAAATACGGACTACCTATGAGTCCGTGACTTATGACTGTCGCAATGTGTTCCAATCATAGCATCTCATACGCTAGATGGACGAGTCAATATCTATATCCGCAAAACCTGCAACTAAAGTATAAACGTCTACACGGTTGCAAGGGTTGCCGCATCCGCACAAGTGGAATTATGAGCCCACCGTCTTAGCATAAGTAAATACATTAAGATCTCAGAGGTATACTATTCACTGAGTTTTCGCAAAAAATCAACTTTTATTTTCTAGTTATGCGTACACTATAACAGCCACTAATTTTATAAACTTTTGTTTGAAAATCCCCATAGCTGATATAGCAAACACTGACTAATAGATAACATTTAAAACATACTATGCAATTGAACTTATACGTAGAAGTTTCATTGTTGGGAATAACTATATACATCCTTACCTATTATAATACTTTTGATGCAGTGAGACTTAGAAAACAATAGCATTTAAATCATGTAATCATCCGATAGAAATATACATAAGCTCTTTTACATTGAAACTCTTATGCATACTAATACGTCTAGTAAAACTACTATATATATATAAGACATGCAACCATCCGATAGAAATATACATAAGCTCTTTTTCATTAAGATTCTTATGCATACTAATACGTCTAGTAAAACTATTATATATATAAGACATGTAACCATCCGATAGAAATATACGTAAGCTTTTTTCCATTGAGATTCTTATGCATACTAATACGTCTAGCAAAACTACTCATAATATAAAAACAATGTTGTACATGCTCATGCTTATTGTTTTATGCCTTGGGAATTTAACCCAAGTATAGTGCTTCAAGGGAATCTAACCCAAGCAAGCAATAGTACCTTAAGGGAATCTAACCCAAGTAGGCACGTTATGAGAATCTAACCCATGGTTGAGGACTTTAAGGAAATCTAACCCAAGTAAGTACTTCGTGAATACATCAAGGGAATCTAATCCAAGGAAGTACTAGTACCCCAAGGGAATCTACCCAAGTACACACCTCATGGGAATCTAACCCATGGATAATTTTTCGTGGGCTATGAACCTCATTCGATGCATATTTAGCGTTCATATGCTTATGTCTCATGCCTTAAAACAATATACATTTCATTTCATGAATCATATCTTTAATACATGCTTTCTTTATAAAAACATAAACAATTCCCCATGTCATTTCTTAAACAATTTGCATAACTTAACTCACTCTAAAATCATATTCATGTTTCATTGCAATCATAGCTTTTAAAACTCACAACCATAACATACAGTGACTCTATTCATTTAAACTCCACATATCATATTCATACTTCAAAACATCATCATAATTTCAATATGCTCAAAAGTACTCAAATCATCCAAAACAGTTCATAATCAACATACAGTTGGTTCAAGTTTGTAAAACAATATATATTTTGCAATTCATCATATATGAAAATAATACTTATCAGAGAGTAGAATACTCACCTTGGCTGCGCGGATATTAAGCACTAGGTCTCCTAGACTCTACCTTGTAATGCATTACTGTAAAAACAATACATTGCACATTATTGACAACTTTTTACTTCTAATATTGGACTCACATTTAGCTCCCAAATTGCTCAAAAGCTAACCCATGGAAAACCCATAACATTTCTAAGGTTCCCAAGTATTTACCCATAATCCTAAACACTAGATAAACTCAATTAACATTAACCCAAAGTATTCACTAAGGGTTAGATATTAAAATCACTATTTAATTATTTACCTATAACATTAATTGCTAATCCGTAATTAATTCCACTAACCCATTCATTATTTTCACTAACACTTTTACAATAATATTAGCCATAAAATTATATTCACTAATCTCTAGATTATTTCTCACTAACATTTTCTCAATATCATTAACTCTAATATTATGTTCATAAATACTTTTACATCAATTACTAACATATTAACATAATTTAACTATATAAATTTTAATCACTTAAAACTCCCAAATTAATTTAACCCATCAAATTGGGTTTCCAAAATTAACCCATAATTTATAAAATACTAACTTAATTACAACAAATATTAATCTCACTAACATAAACACTAATATATTTAAAATAACATTAATCCATAAATTAGGAATTAAAGGAACTTATCCAAAAATTTACCCAAATAATACCCGGTGTTTGGAGAATCTTTGCAAGCTCCAAATAACACAAAGCTTAAAGAAAACACTATATCAAACTCATATTTTGCTAGATTTAACCAAAAAATTTAAAATATGAATTTAACTATTTACCTCAAAACGATCGGTAGAAACGTAAATCGAGCTTCATAGATCACGTTAGAAGATTAGACCGTTATGTTTGTGGATCAAGATTTTTATATGAAAAAGGCTTAAAGAAAAATCATCCTTTCTGTTGTTTCTCTCTCGGGTCAGATGACCATTTCCTACTTCTTTTTTTTTTCTCTTTTTTTTTTTTTTCGTTATACAGCATAGGCGTGTGCGCCCCTGCTTTGGAAAGGCCAATTGGCCTTTCCAGTTAATTGAGAAGGGAGGCCACGTGCGCCTCTCTTCATCTTTTATTTATTTTATTTTTTTAACTTTTTGACTTTTGTCTATTCTTTTTTTTTTTTTTTGACTTTTATCTTTTATTTTATTTTATTTTTTTCTCTTTCTGATTATTCTTTTCTATTTCATTTTTTTTAATTTTATTTTCTATTTATTTTCTTTTTTATTTTTCTTTTATATTTTATATTTTATTTTTTTTAGACTTTAAAAATATTCTCTTGCATTTTTAATAACACTAAATTAACTTAACTAATTATTTACTTAAATTTTATACTTTAATTATTAAAAAATGTCCCGAACATTACACTAGATCCATCCCAAATTGCATTTCAAACCTCAATCTTCTACAAAAGGTTAAACCTTAGTGCAAATAAGGTAGAATCACAAATACCATTAAATTTATGGAGCCTTGAGAATCTATTGTTTTTGGACTAATCATCGAATCTCCTTGGTGGATATTTGTCTCCAAACATGAAAAAATTGGATAATATTGAATGCATGGATTTATCTTAGAACCAAATTACTGGGAATATTCCAAGCATCATTAGAGCTTTTGAAAGCCTAAGTTATCTTGATTTGTTAAGGAATTAATTTCAATGAGATATTCCACAATCTTTTGGAGACTTCAAAGGATTAGATGTGTTAAACCTCTCATATAATAATCTCTCTGGTTTAATTCCTAAGTCTCTTAAGGCACTTTCACATATCGAGTATTTGAATTTGTCTTTCAACAAGCTATCTGGAGAGATTCCATCTGCTAGGCCTTTTGCAAACTTCACGATTAAATCATTTTCAGGAAACCGAGGGCTTTGTAGGAATCCAATTTTTGGAGTTTTACCTTGTCCAAGCCTAGGCTCCCAAGGATCAAAGGTGAAACAAAGACTGCTCAAATATTTTCTTCATATCATTGCTTCAGTTACAATATGTCTAGCATTGATTTATATGCTTAGAAGACAGCAAGAAAGGAAAATACAGCTTCCAACTTTGTTTAATGCATTGCACGTATTGGAGTATAGAATGATATCATATCAAAAGCTTTGCCAAGGGACAAACGACTTTTGTGAAAGCAACTTGCTTGGAGCTAGAGATTTTGGTTGTGTACAAAGAGATGCTATTTGACGGGACAATTGTTGCTGTTAAAGTTTTAAATTTGCAATTGTTGGGTGCTTTCAAAAGTTTTGATGTGGAATGTAAGGTCTTACAAGCAATCCAACATAGAAATGTTGTTAAGATCATAAGGACATGTTCCAACCACGAGTTTAGAGCTTTAGTACTGCAATACATGCCGAACGGTAGCCTTATGTTTTCTAATTGTATCATTTTCATGTTTAAATAAATGGCTTGGAATTTTCTAGCATCTTCGTCTCGAGCCTTTGATGGATTTTTGCCTAGCCTCCTTTTGCTTCTTATTGATTAGGGCTGGCAAAACGGGTCACCCGACACGACCCGTTAAAACCCGCGACCCATTTAGCCTAGACCCAGACACGACCCGTTTATGTTAACAGGTCGGGGTTCCAGACACGGCACGGCACGATTATTTCACGGGTCACCCGACACGACCCGTGAACCCGTTTAACATAATGGGCCAAATCGGGTCGACACGACCCGAAACGACCTATTTTGACCCGTTTAGGTTTAAAAGGTTTTTTTTTTTTTTAATTACTTTTTTTTTGGGGGGGGGGGGGGGGGGGGAATTTTATTAATAAATAAATTAAAATCAGCTGCTAAAATCACAAAAGTCAGAAATTGGCAGGGTAAAAAAAAAACTAAAATATGTAGCTTTATTTGCATTTCAACCGAAAAGAAGAAGAAGAAGGCAGCCAGCAGTTGTGAGCTGCATACAGGAAGCAATGCAGTGAGAATAATATTAACTGGGTCAGAAACACCAAAGGTGGAACAATGAAAACATACCTAAAAAATATTAACCTGAAAATTTACTCAATGAAGACTGGTTCTTAAATGCCAGATGCAAGCAAAAACACATTCTTGGATAATCCATGAATGATTAGGGAATCCAGAGAAACAGGGTACAGGCCAACATATCAGACTTTCTTATTATACACATGTAAGCTCTACAGGCTGTACAGATCTAGAAGAACTACAACAAACTCACTAACCTAGCCATTACATTCTACCTTCAAAGCAAGGCTTCCAACCAATTCAATCACTCAGCAATTCACAAGAACCTAAGGAAAGATCTTTCGGGTTAACAAGCCTAGGAAGTTGCAGGCAGACCATAACTACTGCATTCGAAAACTAAGGTTGATTAAGTTTAGATTTCTGACATTTTTGATTGGTGCTATTTTCCACCTTTTTTCATTTTTCTTTTCATTTCTTTTTTTTAAAAAAAAAATAAAAAATAAATAAAAAATAAAAAAACCTAATCGTGTCTGGCGGGTCACCCGCGACCCGACTCGCCAAACCAATATAATCGGCTCGACCCGTTTATGACCCAAACCCGTTTAAGGTAGACTCAAACCCGCTAATTTCGTGTCGTGTTGTCGGGTCGTGTCAAAATTGTCGGCCCTATTATTGATATCAGAAGGCATGTTTTCTAACCGCAATATTTTTATGCACTTAATTAAACTCAAGATTCAACAATTCCAAATTTTTAGAATTATGGACGGCCTAAAAAGGCATTTTTCATTTTTAGAACTATAAACTTTTAGTGGTATCAACTATGAAGCACATATTTGACGTCAAGTTCATTGACAAGAATAATGCAAGAGACAAAAGTCTTTTCGCTCAGGCACATTAATTTGTTATTTCATCCATCAAATAATAATTTTTACTGCTATACCAAGAAATAAGCATTTTAGAGTCTGTGTAATACTTTTACTAAATTTATAGAAAGTTTACGGGCGAGTCACTAGGGTATTGTTTAAGAGTAAATATAATAATAAATACGAGTAATGCTACTTAAATTTTGACCAAATATTAATTTTAAAAGTCATAATTTTTGCAAGGACACCAGACGAACTTTTAAAATTACTCAATAAATACTTATATTGCAAAAATTGAATTATTGTACACTAATTTTAGTTCTCTTGCGTGTCGTAATGGATATAGGTATATATTATTAGGCAATTTCTGATCCTACCTTCCGCAAAGCAGGCTTGGTTGCTACATTTTCTGAAAAAATCAACACAGATCGAGTCAAGGTTCAATTGCATGGAAGCCCATAAAAGGAGCATAGAAGTTGCATTAATTAATTCAGGAAAAACGAAGATCCCTTTCAACGGATCAGATGGCTCCGGCTTCTCAATCAGGACGGAGAAACCATTGAAGGACATGATTGGAATTCGCCTTTTATGGAAATGGCTAACTTATTTTCCCAAACTACTCTATTTCGGTCCGATCCATCTTAGTTGTCGCTTCCTCCCAACATTCATAAATGCGAGAATTTGGGAGGGTAACTCTCTCTAATTAACTACTTACAAAATAAAAATGAATATTGATTGAAGGATTTTTACCAGGGCCTATTATTTGGGCTCTAGTAATTGGTCAACAACCATTATATATGTGAAATATGTGAAACTCCAATCATGTCACAAACGTACAGCATATACATATTATATGTTTTAGTTTTGGAAAAAACACATTTACCCTCGTGAACCATCATTATAACCCACACTACTCTTTCCTTTCTGTTAAGTATTTAACGTCAATTTTTGTTTCTTGAAATGTCCAATTTACCGTTCAATCAAACAAACAAACAAAAATCAATGAAAAACAAAGGAGTTGGAGGGTGGCCAACCACCCCTAAAGCCGTTTTTCAGGGGATTGGTGAATTGCGATTTTTGGCCCATCATTTCATGTAGTCTTGCGTGATTTGGAGAGGTTTTCATCCCTCATGCATGCCAGTTCAATGGTGTCATGAAGTGTCTTTGGGCTTAAACATTCGTATGGCAGAGACAAAATCTTACTTCAACCCTCTAAGGAATACCCCTACTAGCTCCTTTTGACGCCATCCCTCCACTCTATTCGCTAAACGTTCGAATTCTTGTAGATACTCGCTAGCTCAATCCCTCCACCATTGGTTGGCTTCACTTTCGAGATAAATGGCAGTCAATGACACCTTTTGATCCTTTGGTTTTGTTTGTAGCCGAATTATTGGGATTACCCAGTTTATCCACACAGTGGGATCGTCTCCATGCAGAATAACGGAGAAATTCTAGCTTACTGAAATTACTCGGTCAGAACCACCCGAATGCCTAGAAGAATGATTTCCTTGAATTTGAAATGATCCTTTTTCTTTGCCTACAGATGATTCGCCTTGATCAAAAGACTTGGAGAATAATTCTCAAAGCTCCTTGAAGTTGGACTGTGACTCCACACCCATCTTCTGCATACCCCTTCTTCAGCTCCTGCATTTTTTATTCCAATTTCTCAAAAAACAATCCTGGTTGGCGGTAACCTGGCTCTGATACCAAGTTGATAGGAGCTCACAGTAAATTAAAGATAAATGAATAGATATTGGATAGATAATTACTACAATTAAGGGTGGGAGACAAACGACGACAAATGTTAGATTGCAATATTCAATTAGAGAAATGATATTTAGTAGACCGCTATACGACTACTATACAATTAGGATGACGTAAAAGTGAGAACGAGCTACTGAATTTTTTTTTTTTACAAGCTTGTGCTTATCCAAAGACTGGTTTCCAAGGCCGCATCATGTCAGTTGTATAGTAGTCATATAACAACCTACTAAATAGTATTACTCATTCAATTAATACATCTACTAATCTCTTACTTCTTCACTTAGGGTGCGTTTGAGATTGCGATTTCGTAAACAAAAGACGCGATTTTAAACCAAATCGCAGAAAATGAACCGTTTGAGAATTGCATTTTAAAAAATTTGTGATTTGAAATTGCAGAAAACAGATTTTTCAAATCACTGGAAGAGTTTGCTTTTTTGAAAATGCATAATTTTAAAGGCTAACCTACAATTTTAAAGGTTAAACTGCGATTTTACCAAACATACACTTAATTGCGTTTTTAAAAATTATTTTTTTAAAATTGTAGATTTTAAAATCATTGTTTTTAAATCGCAAACCCAAACAAACCCTTATACTCGGCATATTCCCCCGCAATTTAGGTAATATAACTAACCATTAACACACATGATAACTGAGTCGTAGAACTCCCCGCATAGATTAATGCTCATAACGTAACAACTACCCGGTATACTAGCTGATGTCCCGCGTTCCTACTGCCCATGTACCTGATGCCCACGATCGATGAGCAGTACTGCTCCATGATAGGCAAGTCTGCGACCTCCAATTAATGCCAAGTGTCATGAATTAGGATGAGGTGGACGTTGGGCCCTTCGTGGCACGCCATCATATCTTCCCCCAATCACAATGCCAATTGCTGAAGAGGAATATACGTTCATGGCTTAGACTTCCACTCGTGATCATTAATTTCCTTTCAATTTCCACTTATATAGAAAAAGAGTAGTCTTTGTGCGCACTGGAACGTTGGGCGCGCCCAAAACAGCCCCCTCAAGATTGAAATTCTCTTATATATATATATGGTTGAGTATATGGCCGGGTACAATGAATGCATATTTAGATTTACATTTGCATGTATGTAATATATATCAATATATAAGTACATACTTTTTTTTCCTTCTTTTTTGTTGAGATATGCGGACAACTTCCTTTTTTTTTTCTTTTTTTTCTTCCTTTTAAAATTTTGAATTACTAACTTAAATGCCTTTTTGCATAATTCCGAGTGATGAATAGAGTATGGTTTTGAAGGAAAAGTGTCCATCAAAGGCGATGTTTATAGCTACGGTATAATTTTGTTGGAGATGATTACGAGAAAGAAACCTACCGACGACATATTTGAAGGAGAGTTGACTTTGAGGCAATGGATAAATGCATCACTTTTTAGCATAATGATGAGAGTTGTGGATAACGGTTTATTGAGAACAGAAAATGGAAGAGATGTAACAGTTATGCAAAGTGTTCTTTCATCTATCATGAAATTAAACTTAAGGTGTAGTGAAGAGTTACCAGCTGAAAGAGTCAATATCAAAAATGTGCTTGCAAAGCTTCAAAAAATCAGACAGGCACTTTTTAAAAACAAAAACGTGGGCGTCAAATATCTTTGATCTAGGTTTTATACGGTTTTGATTTCTTGAAGTACTTACAAATGGTATGTTTTTTGTTTGTATGACTTTTCATGTTTACATAAATGGCTTGGGATTTTCTAACATCTTCCTCTTGAGCTTTTTATCATTTTTTTCTCCTTACGCTGCTCGTATGCCTATATATCATACCTCGTGGACCTAAAAAGCTTCATATTTAACATTCTTTTGCTTTAGAAGATTTGATTGGATATGGTAAAAGTGAATTTTCAGTTTATCTTTTCTTCTTATTTTTTGGATAGATAACACGAGTCATCATATATTACTTAAGAACGCCCGAAGGCACTTATAGAGAATAGAGGTACAAGACTCCATACACCCTAAGCCAAAAAAATCTGACTTAAAACAGCTATCTAAACAACACACAAATATTACATGAACAACATTTGACCCGCTCTTTACGTTTAAGCACAATCTAAACAAAAAAAAAAAAAAAAAAAGATGGCTAATCTAGCTACTATGCCAACAAATAGTCCAATAACAATTGAGCATTACAAAGGCGAATTGTGAACAGAAAAACAAACAAAAAACCCAAACAGAAACCAAACGAAACCGGCGTTGGGAAAAAGCTGTCACCGGCACCAACGCGTGTAAATTGTAAACACGCGCCTTTATCGGGGACTTCCCTCTTCAGCAGACGACCACCAAAACCAACGATCTCCAACATAGAGAGGCGTGTGTCATGAGGGACCCAGCCAAAGAACACAGATCTGGCTCTAAAGAAGACATAAAAAAAATACAGCCAGAAAAAACTCGCTGGAGACACACCAGAAAAGCCGGTCCCCAACACAAACGTCCCGTGTAGCCTTCTGCCAAGAAAACCAACAGAAAAAAGCACAAGGAAAAACTAAAAAACAACCTCCATAGTCCTATAAGGATTAGGAGAACATCAACCACCATCGGATCTAACCCGGGGAAACAAAACTCCCTAGAAGGGATAGGAAATAAACCAAAGCAAAGAAAACAGGAAAAAAAACATAAAGGAAAGGAAAGAGGAGAATAGAGAAGAGAAGAAACCCTTTCCTCCTCCCTCACTTGCTGCACAAAGAAGAAGGATACTAGGAGAGAGAAGAGATAAAGCTCAAGATTTTGATTGTGAGGTGAATGTATTCTTATCTTTTCTTCTTTTTGGATTGGCTAAGAAAATCAATATGTTATAACACATAAAATCCTCAATGCATATATTAAGGGATTGTTCTTTCAAGACTCAAACTTGGCCCCCCTTCAATTACCTGTTTGAGAATGTCCAAGCCCTTTTCCCCGTGAAATTAGAGGACAAAACTATTATATTACCAAGGATCATCTGTATATTACTCTTAACCAAAATGTTCAAAAAGAAAAGTTAATAACAAACCGCAAATAAAAATAAATAAAAAAACTGTGGTGTTAGAATAGGAAAAAACAGAAAGCTTTTAATTGTATCAAGAACATATTTGTGGAGTTCATCAACGAGAATAATGCAGAAAAAATAAAAATGTTTTACTCGGCACGTTAATTTGTTACTCGATCACCATGCTCTACTACTCGGGATTTTTTTTTTTCAAACGAGGATTGGTCCAAAGGTTGGTTGAAACTGCCATGTTAGTGTTGTGGGATAAAAAAAAATGTAGTATCTAGCATTAGTCAATTAAAATTGCATGAAATAGAAACATCAATGCATACACAACAAAGTTTTCTTTTAAATTTGAATTATTGAATTGAATTTATTAAATTAACATATATCTTTAAAGGAAGGTGGCTCAATGAAAATTGAGGCATACGGCAAAAAGATAACATTAGTCCTTTTTTAATTTAAAAATCATTTTTCTATCTTTTTGAGATGTAAAATCACTAATCAAGTTTTTATGTTCAAGTTTTATTAATAGATTACTCCCAATAGATAATATGGTTAATTTCGTTTAATCTTTTTTGTAAGATAGTAGATTGTAATTAGGATTTAATTAGTTGTGTACTAAAATCAACAACACAATTATGATAAGTTATCGGAATTTGTAACAACAAACAACATTCTACCACACATTACATTACGACAAAAATGGAGTTTTCTTTCTTCTGGATCACATCTTCTTCTCTTTTCTTTTCTTTTTTTTTTTTTCTTTTTTTTAACTTGGCCTAACATGTAAGCTAGTGTTAGATTTAAACGATAATGTTTTACGCCTTCTTTGCAGATTGCGCAAATCAAGTATTGAGAAAGAAATGAATATCTCCCATGTTTGGAAATGAGCTTTCCATTCTTGAGTGTGGAGGAGTCTACTGCTCTGTACCCTATAATCTACTAATGGTAGTAATATTAAAATTTAATTAGCTGGCCAACTTCATTCGTATATAAGGTGAGAGTATGGACTTTTTTAAGTATTTACAAAATGACCAAACCCATTATGGGCCCAAAACATAAAGATATTATACTATCACATCCAAAAAATAATAAATTAATACAACACTAAGTTCCTATTTACTGCCCTTTTTCAAAATTTAATGATAGAATGCTGGTGTTTATAGACCTAATTATACAAGACTCTCGAAGTCTAGAGTCTCTCCACTATAAGACTCTAGAAGTCTCAAACCATATCTCAAAAAACAAAACAAAAAAAAAATCTCAAACCATAACAAAGCCAAAGCCAATTGGCTTTATTTCTTGTTTGTCATCATCTCCCTTTCGCATAATTACTTGGTGCTTAGACTTCCGAATCACAAAGCCAATTGTTGAAGAGGAATATGCATGGACTTCCAAGTGTTTAAGAGGGAAAAACCCACAACTTCAACTCATATCATCATTTCCTTTCAATTAATTTCCCCCCAGGATTGAAATTCTCTTATAAAAGCCGCTTAACACCTTATAATTTATCTCCACGCCTTCTTTCTTATAAATTCTCTCACTCTCTTCCTCTCTCTCTTGGAACACAATCATGATGATGCTATTAAAAAGGCCCTCCATTCTCTTGCTCTTCGATTTTCTCTTGGTGCTTCCATTGGCCCAATCTTCCACCACCAGCTTTACTGATCAAGTAAGTCTCATTGCCTTCGAATCTAAAATCACTTCCGGTCCAAACCAAACTGTCTTGGCTGGTAACTGGTCCACAACTACAAGCTTCTGCAATTGGATTGGGGTCTCATGTAGCCAACGCAGGCAAAGAGTCACTGCTTTGGACCTTTCCTACATGGGACTCCAAGGCGCCATTTCTCCACATATTGGTAACCTCTCCTTCCTAGTCTCACTTGATCTACGCAACAACAGCTTCATTGGGTTTCTGCCTCATGAGATCAGTCGCCTACGTCGCTTGAGAATACTTTGCTTGTCATCCAACCAATTGGAAGGTAGCATCCCTCCAACTCTGCATAGTTGCCTGAAGCTTTAGAAGATCGATCTGAGTATAAACCATCTTATGGGCTCAATTCCATCAACTATTGGCAACATGTCGTCGTTAGTGTACTTGAATTTGCAATTCAACAGTCTCACAGGTCCATTTCCTCTTGGCATCTTTAACATATCCTTTCTAACCATAATTGCTCTTACAGAAAATCACATCTCAGGAACTCTTCCAATGGATCTCTGCACCCATTGTCCTAAACTTCAAGTGCTCTATCTTTCTCTCAACAAATTCAGTGGTCGGCTCCCTTCACAAATGAATTACTGTAGACAACTTTCACTCTTATCTCTATCATACAATAGATTTGATGGGAGTATTCCAGAAAGTTTTGGGAATTTAGAAAAGCTTGAAGAGCTATATCTTGGAGGTAACATCTTAACTGGCAATATACCTCCTACCATAACTAACTTGTCGAGGTTATCTACGTTCACCATTGAGATTAACAACATTGAAGGAAGCATTCCGGGAGATTTATGGGGGCTTCAAAATCTCAAAAGTTTTGCATGCAATTCAAATTTTCTCACAGGAGCAATCCCCCAATACATTTTCAACATTTCCTCTCTACAAGATATCGAATTGGACAATAATTCCCTACATGGCAATCTTCCATCACATTCTGGATTTTCCTGCCCCAATCTTGAAATTCTACTTTTTGCTCACAACAAATTTAGTGGTCCCATCCCATCGTATCTTTCAAATTGTTCTAACCTCGTCATAGTAGATTTTGCTTCAAACATACTCTCCGGGCCAATACCAAAAAGTCTTGGAGACTTAAAATACCTTCAAACACTTTCTCTGGATGGGAATCAGTTAACAAGAGAGCCCGGAGATCAAGAGCTTAATTTCCTTTCGTCTCTCTCTAATTGCAGAGTTTTGGAACTACTGGCCATAAACTACAATCCCTTGGATATTACTCTTCCGGATTCTATTGGAAACTTTTCAACCACCCTTCACACCATTACTTTATTTGAAAGCAAAATAAAGGGTCATATTCCTATGAGTATAGGTTCCTTAAAAGGCTTGACATGGCTTGAGCTGGGCAATAACAATTTGACTGGCAACATACCATCCACAATTGGGGGATTGAAGAATTTACAAAGATTGGAACTTAATGAGAATAAAATTGAAGGATTCATTCCAGAAGAGATATGTCAGCTAAAGAACTTAGGTGAGTTATATCTCACAAATAACAAAATCTCTGGATCCATCCCAAATTGTATTTCGAACCTCAATCTTTTGCAAAGGCTAGACCTTAGTTTTAATAGGTTGGAAACAGCAATACCATTAAATTTATGGAGCCTTGAAAATCTATTATTGTTGGACCTAACATCGAATTTCCTTGGTGGATATTTGTCTCCAAACATGAACAAATTGCAAGTTATTGAACACATAGATTTATCTCGGAACCAAATTACGGGAAACATTCCAAGCATCATCGGAGCTTTTGAAAGCCTAAATTATCTTAATTTGTCAAAGAACTCATTTCAAGGAGAAATCCCACATACTTTTGGAGACTTGAAAGGATTGGATATCATAGATCTCTCTTACAATGATCTGTCTGGTGCAATTCCTAAATCTCTTGAGGCACTTTCACAGCTCAAATGTTTGAATGTATCTTTTAATAAGCTATCCGGAGAGATACCATCTAGTGGGCCTTTTGCAAACTTCACAGCAAAATCATTTTCAGGAAACAAGGCGCTTTGTGGGAATCCAATTTTTGGAGTTCTACCTTGTCAAAACTCAGGCTCCAAAGGATCAAAGATGAAACAAAGTCTACTCAAATATTTTCTTCCGACCATTGCTTTGGTCATACTCTGTCTGGCATTGGTTTATATGCTGAGAAGACATCGAGAAAGTAACTTCCAGGTTCCAATTTTATTTAATACATTGCGTGTATTTGAGCATAAAATGATATCATATCAAGAGCTTTGCCAAGGGACAAACAACTTTTGTGAAAGCAACTTGCTTGGAACTGGAGGTTTTGGTTCTGTATACAAAGGGGTGCTTTTTGACGGGACAATTGTTGCTATTAAAGTTCTAAATTTACAATTGTCGAGTGCTTTCAAAAGTTTTGATGCAGAATGCAAGGTCTTACGGACAATCCGACATAGGAATCTTGTTAAGATCATTAGTACTTGCTCCAACCTCGAGTTCAGAGCTTTAATACTGCAATACATGTCGAACGGTAGCCTTGAAAGGTGGTTATACTCTTATAACTATTGTTTGAATCTTCTTCAAAGAGTAAACATTATGGTTGATATTGCATCTGCATTGGAGTATCTCCACCATGGTCTATCAGAATCTGTGGTGCACTGTGATTTGAAGCCTAGCAATATCCTTCTAAATGAGGATATGGTTGCACATGTGGGTGACTTTGGCATTTCAAAGATTTTGGTCGAAAACAAGGATGCTACACAAACAAAAACACTTGGTACACTTGGCTACATTGCTCCAGGTACATGAACTCACCTCTACTTATTTTATTGCTAAGAGGCTATCTAATAGTGGCTAATATCAAGAACAATAATAGTTGCTAGCTAGTTTCAAGAATATCAATGTAAAGTTCAATTTTCTATAATTTAACCTTATATATATATTGGCCTTAGATTCTTATGAATATACACTAATGATAAAAAATTACGCAAACTATGATTGCTTAGACGGCATATAATTACTTATTTATTCCCTCTTATTCATTGATTACTATTTGTTATAAAATTTGCTAAAATAAATATTACGTCAAAAAAAATTATATTATGTCCTTCTTGCTCACTAGGTTAATATAAAGTAATTTAATAGGATATGTGTAGTGTATGTTTCAATTTTGGACTCGTAAATGTAACTAGGAATATGGTTTGCTTTGTCATTTACGGCTCTATTACCCATTTTATGGCTACTAATAATACAAAATGTATTGGAACAATTGCTCTAAAATTGAAATTTATGTTTAACATTTACCACGTAAAGTTATTTTTATTTATGTACATAATTACTCAAAAAAATAAAAAATAAAAATAAAAAAAGAAAAAAGAAAAAAGAAAAACAAACACTACCCTTGTGATGTGTGACACATAACAATTATTCTAAACAAAAAAGGTCCGCTCATACAGTATATAGGGACTCATTAAAGGTTGTTCATACATAGCTTAATTAGAATTTTTCTTTAAGGAGTTTGGTATGTATATATTTGTACCAATAGATGGTTGCATGTATGCATGGGTGCAATAAATGCATATTTAGATACAAATTTGCATGCATAGATGTAATACATTTCATTATATATGTATATACATACATACTTTTTCTTTATTGCTTGAGATATGTGGATAATTGTTTTTTTCAAAAAAATAAAAAAAATGAATTACTAACTTAATGGCCTTTTGTACAATTGCGAGTGTGGATAGAGTATGGTTCTGAAGGAAAAGTCTCCATCAAAGGTGATGTTTATAGCTACGGTATAACATTGTTGGAGATGATCACAAGGAAGAAACCTACTGACAACATGTTCGTAGGAGAATTGACTATGAGGCAATGGATAAATTCATCACTTCCTGACAGAATGATGGAAGTTGTGGATGATGGTTTATTGAAAACAGAAAACGGAAGAGATGTAACTATTATGCAAAATGTTCTTTCATCCATCATGGAATTAGGCTTAAGGTGTTCTGAGGAGTTGCCAGATGAAAGAGTCGATATCAAAGATGTGCTTGCCAAGCTTAAAAAAATCCAATTGACACTTTCTGAAAACAGAAATAGGGGTGCCTGATATTTTATCTGGGTTTTATAGGGGTTGTCCTTTTAATTTCTTAGAGTACTTACAAGTGATGTGTTTTATGTTTGTATGACTTTAAATAAATGGCTTGAAATTTTCTAACATCTTCTTCTTGAGCCTCATGTTTTTTTCTCCTTACACTTCTCATGGAGATATATAAAATTAATATAATCTCAAACGACAAAAAAATCTTGCAGTTTATATTGTTTCACTTCATATATGTTTCTCCTCCATTTATGAGAACCATATAAGGAATGACAAAAGGATTTTGGATGGGAAAAAATAAAATAAAAAAAATGGTTTCCTACCATAACTAACTTGAATGGCTATATCTTGGAGCTAACAATTAAGTACTTAACCGGTAATATACCTCCTACCATAACTAACTTGTTGAGGCTACTTGTGTTCAACATTGCAATTACCAATATTGAAGGAAGCATTCCGAGGTATTTATGTCGTATTCCAAATCTGTCGATATTGAATTTGGAATCCCCTCCCCCAAAACCCTTTCAACATTTCTTCTTTCCAACTAATCTCCTTGGTAAATAATTCCCTATATGGCAATCTTCTATCAGATTCTGGATTTTCCTGCCCCAATCTTGAATTTCTATACTTTGGTGGCAATAAATTTAGTCGTCCCATCCCAATATATCTTTCAAATTGTTCTAAGCTACCGATACCCACAAGTCTTGGACACTTCAAATTAAAATACCTTCGAAACCTTGTTCTGACTAACAATCAACTAACGTACGGGATAGCCTGAAGATCAAGAGCTTAATTTCCTTTCATCTTTATCTAATTGTAAATTTTTGAAAAACCTGGGCATATCCTACAATCCCTTGGATATTACTCTTCTTGATTCCATTGGAAACTTTTCAACCACCATTAGAAGCATTTATGCCCATCAATCCCAAATAAAAAGAGTCACATTCCCAAGAGTATAGGTTCCTAGCTTAAAAGGCTGGACCTTGCTTAGTCTGGGCAATAACAATTTGACTGGAAACATACCATCTACAATTGGGGGATTGGAGGGGTTACAGAGATTATATCTCGGTGGCAATAAAATTGAAGGATCCATTCTAGAAGCTCACGAAATTGTTTATATATATATATATATATATATATATGCACACAATTTTGTACTGAATATTCACAACATAAGAAGCTTCTACGTTATGTAAAGGGGGATACCTGTTATATATTCATGTGAAACACAGGAACGAGCTTTATTTGAACATTCAAAATAAAAGCTATCAATTTTCAAACATTAAAAAAGAGAAGTTTGATCTTTTGGTACATGGTATCTCAACAAGAAAAGCAACCATATTATATTAATTAAATAACTTGACTGCATATAAATTCAATTTTCCAATAAGTGAAAGATCATTATAATAATTCAAAGACTAAAACTAAAGAGTAAAGGAGGAGAGGTTGGATTTCCTATCTTCAATCGGATAAAATAAAAAGCTGGCTTAGATGAAAGTTCAAACTTTAACAACTGGGATAATAAAGCTATATATGCTTTTACCCGAAGCCTGCGTTTCAAAATTATGCTTTCTTATTAGCTTAAATTTTTAAAATAAATAATAATTTAAAATTGAACTTGAGATGACGTTCTGAATTCGAATAAGAAATACATATTCATAATAGTAATGTTTCTTACACAACTTTAACAAAAAAAATTTTAAGATTAACCATTGAATATTTAGGGTCATGTATAGGAAAACAAATCCAATAATTGATCATTAAAAAAATTAGCTAGAGTTGTACAAGAGTCATTACTCTATTCATAATCAACGTATATGGATATGTTTACGTACAATTTCTATACAACTTTTATATAAGTCTAACAGCTTTTTTTTCAAACTAACTACCGAATCTCTTTTTGTACATACGGATTCTACATATCTAATAATTAATTATATTTTTTTTTTAAAAGAAAATTTATAAAATTATAAAAGTTGTAAACGTATTATATCTCTTTTAAAATTAAATCTATCATATCAGATAGGGTTTGGAGTATAATCTCCATTTGTTAGTGTTAGAGTTTAGTTAATTATCATTCTAGTTTTTTGGTTTAATTGTTATTCTCTTGCTTGTACGATCTATTTGATCTCATTACTCAATAAAGAGTAAGCAGAAATTAATCATCAAACTTTGTGTTTGTAAAATGTCTCGCGCCTTTTCCACCGATGTTTTGAAGTTTCCTTCTGTTTCTCCCTCTCTCTCACGCAGTGCTCACAAATTTCAGATCATTCCACTGCCTGCAAACAGGGCAAGACCCATGAATCCCCAAACACTTCTCTGCCCAACACCTTATATTCCCTATGACTTTTCATGTTTAAATAAACGGCTTGGAATTTTGTAACAACTTCCTCATGAGTTTCGTCTTTTTTTTCCTTATGCTTCTCATTGAGATATATAAAATTAATATAATCTCAAATGCCAAAATAAAATCTTTCAGATTATATTGTTTCACTTCTTATATGTCTCTACTCCATTTATGAGAACTATATAAGGGATGAGAAAAGGATTTTGGATGAGAAAAAAATAAAATAATTAAAAAAAAAAATGGTTTCCCAAAAGGTAATGGAGCTTTCTTGTTTGTGGAACATATGATAGTGAAAGCATATAATTTAATTAGAGTTTTTCTCCCACTCACCCATTTAAAAACTTGAAGTTGTTGGCAATCTAAAAAGCTCACGAAATTATTTAGCTGATTGTATGTATATATATAACGAGCTTTGAACTTTCAAACTTAAAGAAGGAGATCATAAAGCTATCAATTGTCAAACATAAAGAAGGAAAAGTTTGATCTTTTTGGTACATGGTATCTCAAGAAGAAAAGCAACCATATTATATTAATTAAATAACTTCACTGCATATAAATTCAATTTTCCAATAAGTGAACGATCATTATAATAATTAAAAAAAAAACTGAAACTAGCGTGTAAAGGAGGAGAAAATGGTTTTCTTTTGTTTAATTAGATAAAATAAAAAGCTGGCTTAGAAGAAAGTTTAAACTTCAAGAAGTTGGATAATGAAGCTATATGCTTTTACCCAATGTCTACTGACATTCTGGATTCAAACAAAAGATGCATATTCGTAATCAATATATAAGAATTAAAAATTCGCTGGACAACAAGATGGTCGGTAAAACATTTCCGATCTTTAAAATTATCTTGTCTGGTAATTTTTTATTTTATTTTCAAGAATTTTTTATTTTTTAAAGAATTAATTTTTTATTTTTTATTATACAGTGATATATGTTAAGAGTTGTAAAATATTTATGTTTTTACTAGAATTTCATTTTAAACTGGCATGGGAGGGGCATTGCATCAAAACTCAGAAGGGAGCTCAGAAGACTTGGGTCTTCCTCCGATCCGCCTGTGTAGATCACTCTCATGTTCATATACACTTTTCAAGTCTTCTCCCAAGAAACAGAGCCACATGCAGGCCAAGATTGTAGTGTCGCGCGCATTAGCTAGCATATGATAAGACCTTTACAATAAGTCTAGTATTGGATATTTTAATCATCATTAGCATCATCATGGAATAAGCCAACATCGATCTTGGCCATTTTTTCCTCTGTCATGTCTCGTAGAAATATAATTCATCTCGTCATAGACTCATAGTGAGTCGTTTTCTTCGGCTATTTTGACAGGAGAGAAATTTGGACACATACAAATTAAGCACAACTTAGTCAAGCTCCGGCTAGAGTCCATTTATCTTCCTTCAACAACTTAGGTCACTTTTTCCTTTGTCATGTTTAGATAAAAATCACTATGATATACAACATGTATTTTTATTTGTTTTTTTATTTAATAATAATTTTCACTATTATGTTCCGAAATATAGAATCATATAAATAATTAATCAAAAGAGAATAAATTGTGAAAAAAGGAAAAGACAAAATTAAAGTGGCTCGATGTATGACTTATATTTACACGTCAAACACCTTTTATACGGATCCTCATACCTCAAGCCAAGCCTTGGCCTCAGCCTCGACATCCTAATTAATTTGAATAATCAAATCTTTCTTCATCCTTTTCCTTGCAGTAATACGTAATACTAAATCCACAACTTCTACTGGCGTGCACCCTCATCGATCCAATCCAAAAAGGTTGTAATTCATTGTTCCAAAATTTGTCGCATTCTAAGGAAAAAGATGGCACTGCATGTGTCTCACGTACTTACATACAACGCCTTTCATTAATTTGTAATCTGCATTTTATTTGTTAGGATGAATGATAAATGTTATTTTCTGTTCAATATGCTAACAAATTAAAGAAAAATTGAAGCTTTGATTGCTGCCATGGAACCCAAATTGTGTATTTCTGGCCTCGATAGACTTGGTAGTTACCTTCATCCTACAGCGCTAATTAAGTCTATGCATGACATTTCAAGAATGAGTGAATTCATGACAGACCAGATTTTGTTTTGTTCTATCTAACGGTGTACATGGTACTATATTATTTAAAAAAATTAAATAACTTGACAATATATTCATCATATAGCTAGCAACTCGTTCGTTAAATAAAATTAAATATCCCAAAGCTTTGTACTAATCGGACACAATTTAAATTAGGTGACAAATACTAGTGATGATAACTAGTATATACATGTAATGCTTATTTTTGGGGTAATTGCTTCAGCCAAAAACTGTCTATTCCTTTGTTTCCCCGTCCCAACAGGCAACCAAGCCGGCCGGTGAGTACCCTTTAAATACGCAAAGCGAAGAAGGTCCAACCCCATCGCACGGCAACACAATTTTCTCAAAGAGAATGAAATAATTTTGAAAGCTAATTAAAGCATGATGAAAGCAATTAGAGTCCCAAAGCTATCCAAATATTTGTTCCAATCAATCTAAATGAAAGCCACTGCAAATCACGTAAAGAGAGTACAAGAGCAAGAGCAAATAAGAGAATTACAACACAACAAAAATGTGCAGTGATCTTGTGAGAGAAATGTGAGAAACAAAATTGGTAAAAGTTAATGAGTAAATCTTAATATTCATCAAAATTTGTGAGTATTTCATTCTCCAAAATTTTTTGATTAAAATGATGAGGCTTCTGTAATTAATTTTTTAGTGTTTTCATTAAATTAACTTATCAAAATAACTAAAAATTTATTTTAATAAAACTAGTAAGGATGCTTTTATAGGTTAGGTGTCTTTTAGGCAAAGATCTAATTGGCTTTTTGCCATTAAGCCGGCCCTAGTTTAAAGCATGTAATATATATATTAAAACATGTACTTTTCGCGTGGACGCATATTACTTTGTTAAATTAGTTTGTAATTAATTTTTATTTATTAAATATATGTATTTTAAATATGAAGAATTATATAATTTAAAAATATTATTGTTAATTTAATAAACTGAATTAATTGGAGAAAATTTCTCAGAAGGAACGAGATGAAGTTAGATGTAAAGTTGTTATTCAAGTCTAATTTTTATTGGTGGCCTTAATTTTTGTCATTCGTACGACAAATTAAAGGACCCACATCATCGATCAGAGATATTTGTCTTCTCCTACTTTTGTTATTAGTTTAAATTTTAAGTTCTCAGCCCTTGTTGTTATTTTCATTTCTGTTATATATATATATATATAATTTAAGTAGATAATTGAGAGAGATTATTTATAGAATTCACATGACCAAATAAAAATTAGACTGTCCAATCACTTATCCGGTCAAGTGGGTCGATCATAAGTGGTCTCTCACAACATTCTGTCCAAATTTTTTCAAATTTAGACAAATAATTTGAAAGGATTCTAATTTAAACCACCCCGAAAAGTTCTACAAATAATTGTTCTTCAATGAATGTCATATCTACCAATGCTTCTCCTCAATGACAATTGGTAGTTTAATTACATCGAGTCTTTGAGAGTGTTTTGTGCTTTCGTTGTTATAATTGGTATTTAATTGTATATCCGGTTTATAATTTTAAAAAGTATGATTTAAAAATGTGATTTTTAAAAATAGAGTTAAGCATTTGATAAAATAGCAATTTGACCTTTAAAAATATAGTTTATCTTTTAAAATTGTGCGTTTTCGAAAAAGTATCTCATTGCTTGCGATTTTATAATCAAATTGCAATTTTTTTTAAAATTGCAAATTTAAACGATTTATGTTCTACGATTTAATTTAAAATCATACTTTTATTTTACAAAATTGCAATGTCAAACGGACCCGTAATCCCAAATAGCAAACTCTTCCTACTTTTTATTGTGATTGAATTTACTATAGAACATGAACATTTAAAAGCTCATTTTTTCAGTTTGTCTTTTATCTTTTAGCTTAAAGCTTGAGCGTAGGCCTGCTCATAGTGATAGGCTGATAGCCCAATTACATATTGCAATTTAAAAAAATAAGGTTCACGATTTTTATACAAGTCTGACACCAACTTAATATAAATTTAGTGAATATGGGTTAAGCGGTCTAACACGTTTATTAAATAGATTAAACTAAAGTTGGCTTATATAATCTTATATATATATGCTTCAATACGATCCGAACCCGACACATAAACACGAATTATCACTCTCATAAAAAGTACCCACCATTTTGTAGAGGAAAAAAAATGCAAAACCAGTCTTATACATATAGCGCTGACACTTTTTTACACGACCCGTAAACCTAATACGAAATTAGTAAGCTAGGGTTGAGAAGTTTAACCCGCTTAATTATATTGGTCGAGTGATGATTGACCTATATAGTCTTATAACTATATTTCGACATGACCTAAAGCCAATGCGCGAGTACGAATTGTCATTCTTATAAAGAGTACTCACCATTTTGTAAAGGAAATAAATGAAAAATCAATCCATATGGTCTATTTAATTTATAATTAGCTCCATGTCGTATCAAAGTTAACTCAGAGACAATTGTGAATTAGGTAAATCACATAGTATAATTTTACATTTTTCATTTTGTAAAATAAATTCTTTTGAACAACTTCGTGTTTTTTTAATATAAAATACCCATAAACAAATATTAAATCAAGGAACGTGTTAAACAACTTACGTTTATCGTCTTTCTTGTAAATTACCTGCAGTCCATGATAACCGTATTTTTTTTTTTTTTTTTTTTTTTTTAACTAAACCACATATCTAATCTATTAATCTAATGTCACTTTTAATTATGTAAAACTAAAAATATTTGTTCTTGATATATTCCATTAGTTATCATTAGAATTATAGATGGCTTAGGCAGGCATTTTCAATTTTCATTGATTATCATTCTACGTACGTATGGATCAAACAAGAATCCTCATCAGTTGGTTTTTATTATATTACCCTGGATCATCTATTACTCTTAACCAAAATGTTAAAAGAGAAAAGTTAATATCAAACCGCAATTACCAAAAAAAAAAAAAAAAATCACTTGTATCAAGAACATATTTGTGAACACCAGTGTTGGTGGTTCAATAGTCTAAAAAATCTACATAAAATTAGGCAATTAACAAGGGGTGAGTTTGAATCCCGCAATGAAACCAATAATTTTTTGTTAGTGTTAGTCACATTAGATCTTATTGATGCTCTGGTAGAGTTGGTTCATGTATGGTTCAATTGATGAGGGAGCGCCTGCGATTCTTCGCCGTCTAGGCTCTTCTTGAGCAATTCTTAATGGGTAAGTGCTATCATGATAACGCTCAGATAGAGTAGCTACAGTTAGTTGCCCCCTCCTACGTACCTTTTTTGAATAAAAAAAAAAAAAAAAAAAAAAAAAAAAAAAAAGAAGATGATGACATATTTTTGGAGTTCTTCGATAAAAATAATGCAGGAAACATAATTTTTTTAGAAGAAATGGAAGAGGGGCAGTGAGAGTGGGGTGTCGAGTGTTGCAAAAAATAAATAAAAGAAAATTTAAAAATAATATTTAAATAAAATAGAAAATAGAATGAAAAAATCTGTTGAAGTGCAGGGGTATAGAAAAAATAGTAACTAAAATTATGTCCAAAATCATTCAGAAGCTTAACACCGAGCATTTCGTGCATTTTTTGCAAAGCAGGAAATTACTAATTTCCAAAAAAATGTGCATTGATTTGTCTATGCTGACAGAAAACAGCTAGCAATTGCAAGCAGGGAAATGAAGACACGCCATCTATATATATAGAATTATGTTTTCAGCTACCATTTCATTTTCTCTCGCGATCGTTGGCCCAGAAACTTTATTATGCAAATTAATTAATTGCTACCCACCTTACATAGCACATGGTACATATGCATACACATGCACCTTTACATCCAGCAACGTGGGACATACTCGATCTCTCATGTACGTGTGGTTTGTGTCAAAACTATAATCAAGTTACATCAATTGATTAAAAACTCTCCTGTACGTTGAATGAGCCATCGCCGTCGACCCCTTCAAAGATAGTCGAAACAGCCATAAAAAGGGGGGTCATTAGTACTGGATGGTGGTTGGGGTTTAGGTACAATTAATCTGAAGCAGCAAATTACCAAATGAGCCTCTACTACATTCAATCTCGTGGGGTAAGAATGCGTCACCACTTCCACACTATAAAAGCTGCTCAACACCCATTCTTATCCCTACGCCTTTTTTTTTTATAAACTCCAGCCCTTCTCCATCTCTCTCTCTCTTGGATCGAACACAGTCATGATGATGGTAATAGAAAGGCCATCCATTCTCCTGCTCTTGGGTTTTCTCTTAATGCAGTTGGCCCAATCTTCCACCACCAGCTTTACCGATCAAGCGGCTCTCATTGCCTTCAAATCTAAACTCACTTCCGGTCCAAACCAAACTGTCTTGGCTGGTAACTGGTCCACAACTACAAGCTTCTGCAATTGGATTGGGGTCTCATGTAGCCGGCGCAGGCAAAGAGTCACCGCTTTGAAGCTTCCCTACATGGGGCTCCAAGGCACCCTTTCTCCACATATTGGTAACCTCTCTTTTCTGGTTTATCTTAATCTACTCAACAATAGCTTCTTTGGTTCTCTACCTCATGAGATCAGTCACCTACGTCGCTTGAGAATACTCTGGCTGTCATACAACCTATTGGAAGGTAGTATCTCTCCAACTTTGGATAATTGCCGGAAGCTTCAACAACTACTACTTGCGGGAAACCGTCTTACGGGCACCATTCCATTAACACTCGCCAACATATCGTCGTTAGAGATCTTGAATTTGGGATTCAACAGCCTCACTGGTCCATTTCCTTTTCTCATCTTTAACATGTCCTCTCTAACCATAATTCGTCTTTCTCATAATCAAATCTCAGGAACTCTTCCAATGGACCTCTGCAGTCGTTGTCCTAATCTTCAAGGGCTTTATCTTTCAGACAACGAATTTAGTGGTCGGCTCCCTTCACAAATGAATCACTGTAGAGAGCTTGAACTCTTATCCCTATCATACAATAAATTTGAAGGCAGCATTCCAGAAGGTTTTGGAAGTTTAGAAAAGCTTGAATTCCTAGCTCTTGGAGGTAACAACTTGACCGGTAATATACCTCCTACCATAACTAACTTGTCGAGGTTATCTAAATTTGGCATTGAGAGTAACAACATTAAAGGAAGCATTCCAAATGGTTTATGGCGTCTTTCAAGTCTGGAATTTTTGAATTTTCAATTCAATCATCTCATAGGAGGAATCCCCCATAACCTTTTCAACACTTCCTCTCTACAAGGAATCAGCTTGATATATAACTCCCTATCTGGCAATCTTCCATCTGGTTCAGAATTTTTCTGCCCTAGTCTTGAATATCTACTCCTTGGTAACAACAAATTTAGTGGCTCCATCCCATCACATCTTTCAAATTGTTCCAACCTCATCAATGTAGGAATGACTTCAAACATATTCTCTGGACCAATACCAAAAAGTCTTGGACACTTAAAATACCTCCAAAGACTAAAGCTGGAAGACAATCAACTAACGGGAGAGCCCGAAGATCAAGAGCTTAATTTCCTTTCATCTTTATCTAATTGTAGGGTTTTGAAATACCTATCCTTATCCATAAATCCATTGGATATTACTCTTCCGGATTCTATTGGAAACTTTTCAACCACCCTTAACACCGTTTTGCTATTCGAAAGCAAAATAAAGGGTCAGATTCCAATGAGTATAGGTTTCTTAAAAAGCTTGACCTATCTTGATTTAGGCATTAACAATTTGTCTGGAAACATACCATCCACAATTGGGGAATTGGAGAAGTTGCAAAGATTATTTCTTGAAGATAATAAAATTGAAGGATTCATTCCAGAGGAGATATGTCAGCTAATGAATTTAGGCGACTTACATCTCTCAAGTAACAAAATCTATGGATCCATTCCAAATTGTATTTCGAACCTCAATCTTTTGCAAAGGCTAAACTTGAGTTTTAATAGGCTGGAAACATCAATACCATTAACTTTATGGAGCCTTGAAAATCTATTATTTTTGGACCTATCATCGAATTTCCTTGATGGATATTTGTCTCCAAACATGAAAAAATTGGATGCTATTGAACACATAGATTTATCTCGGAACCAAATTAGTAGAACCATTCCAAGCATTATTGGAGCTTTTGAAAGCCTACGTTATCTTGATTTGTCGAGGAACTCATTTCAAGGAAACATTCCACAATCTTTTGGAGATTTAAAAGGATTGGATATCTTAGACGTCTCATACAACAATCTATCTGGTGCAATTCCTAAGTCTTTTGAGGCACTTTCGCAGCTCAAATATTTGAATGTGTCTTTTAACAAGCTATCAGGAGAGATACCATCTAGTGGGCCTTTTGCAAACTTCACAGCAAAATCATTTTCAGGAAACAAGGCGCTTTGTGGGAATCCAATTTTTGGAGTTCTACCTTGTCCAAGCTCAGGCTCTAAAAGATCAAAGGTGAAACAAAGTCTGCTCAAATATTTTCTTCCTACCATTGCTTTGGTCATACTCTGTCTAGCATTGGTTTATATGCTGAGAAGACATCGAGAAAGTAACTTGCAGGTTCCAAGTTTATTTAATACGTTGCCTGCATTTGAGCATAAAATGATATCATATCAAGAGCTTTGCCAAGGGACAAACAACTTTTGTGAAAGTAACTTGCTTGGAACCGGAGGTTTTGGTTCTGTGTACAAAGGGGTGCTCTTGGACGGGACAATCGTTGCTATTAAAGTTCTAAATTTACAATTGTCGAGTGCTTTCAAAAGTTTCGATGCAGAATGCAAGGTTTTACAGACAATCCGACATAGGAATCTCGTTAAGGTCATAAGCACTTGCTCCAACCCTGAGTTTAGAGCTTTAGTACTGCAATACATGCTGAACGGTAGCCTTGAAAGGTGGTTATATTCTTATAACTACTGCTTGAATCTTCTTCAACGAGTAAATATTATGATTGATGTTGCATCGGCGTTGGACTATCTCCACTACGGTCTATCTGAATCTGTGGTGCACTGTGATTTGAAGCCTAGCAATATTTTTCTAGATGAGGACATGGTTGCACACGTGGGTGACTTTGGCATTGCAAAGATTTTGGTTGAGAACAAGGATGCTACACAAACCAAAACTCTTGGTACACTTGGCTACATCGCACCAGGTACATGAATTTACCTCTACTTATTTTATTGCCAAGAGGCACTATCTAATGGTGGCTAACATCAAAAACAACCATAGTTGCTAGTTTCAAGAATATATACCAATGTACATGTCAATTTTCTGTACGTAATTCAATTTTTTACTATCCCCCTGTTCACATGTATATGCGTTAACAATAAAAATTACACAAACTATGATTTAGTTGATGGATAATTACCTATTTATTCCTCTTATGCATCGATTGCTAATTATTTTAAAATATGTATGTCAAAAGAAATATATATTTGTATCAAAGCTAGACAATTATGTTATACGCTGCTTGCTATATAACTAGGTTAATATGAAGTAATTGTAAAATATAACCACGATTATGGTTTGCCATGTCTTATGCCCACTCCATAAACACTGAGAATAAACAAAATGTTTTGGAACATTTGCTTTAAAATTGACAAGAAAAGTTTGGTACCAAATTAAATCAAAGTGAAACAAAACACACAAATGTATATGCACACGTATGAAGATCTATTTATGTTTGGGTTGAGACAACCTATTTGATCATGTAAAAGCTATATTTATCTGTGAAAAGAATTTCCCGAAACAATTATTCCAAACAAACAAGAGTTAGCTCATCAAGTATATGGACTTATCAAATGTTGTTCATAACATAATTATAATTATTCTTTAAGGAGTCTAGTTTACATTTTTACACACACAAATATATATATACAGAACATTTAGGTACAATCATTGCATATATAGATTTACGTACATTTGCATATATGTAATATATATCAATATGTAAGTACACACTTCTTTTTTCCTTCTTTTTGGTTGAAATATGTGGACAGCTTCGTTATTATTTATTTATTTATTTTTACATTACTAACTTAAAAGCCTTTTGCATAATTGCGAGCGTGGGGTAGAATATGGTTTTGAAGGAAAAGTGTCCATCAAAGGCGATGTTTATAGCTACGGTATAATATTGTTGGAGATGATCACAAGAAAGAAACCTACCGACGACATGTTTGTAGGAGAATTGACGTTGAAGCGATGGGTAAACGCATCACGTCCTGATAAAATGATGGAAGTTGTGGATGAAGGTTTATTGAGAACAGAAAACGGAAGAGATACAACCATCATGCAAAGCGTTCTTTTATCCATTATGAAATTAGGCTTAAAGTGTTCTGGAGAGTTACCAGATGAAAGAATGAATATCAAAGATGTGCTTGTGAAGCTTCAAAAAATTAAACTGACACTTTCTGAAAATAGAAATTAGGGCTTCAAATATCTTCTATCTAAATCTTATATGGTTTGTCTTTTTTATTTCTTAAAGTGCTTACAAGTAGTGTACTTGTTTTATGTTTATATGACACTTCATGTTTAAATAAATTGCTTGGGATTTTCTAATATCTTTCCTTTGAACCTTTTTTATCATGTTTTTTCGCCTTACACTTCTTATTGTTCCTGAAATCACAAAGTTGTTCGTAGAGTAAATCTCATCAAAAACATGAAACCACTTTAAATTTTTAATATGACAAAAATATCTTTCGCCTTGCAGTAATACGTAATAATTGTTGAAAATAATTTTGGATGGAACACAAAATACTTGTTGAAATAAAATAATACCAATTTAAAAATTAATAATTGTTAAATAAATAATTAGTTGAAAATATATTATTGTTGATATTAGACCATATTAATCCGAAATAATAATAATAAAATAAATATAATACAAGACATTAAAATTAAAGCAATGAAATATCTCACAATGCTATAGAATCACTCAAAATCGTTGTCCTTAATATTTTTCTAAGAACGAAGATCAAATAGAATAAACTTTTGATCAAAATGGACGAAGGACTTTAGAATATTTTTATTTGTTGAAAAACTAATAATATAATATATGGCCTCATGGCATGCCTTGAATAACAACTATTTTTCAAAACACTGTATAGTGTTATATATGAAACCTTTGGTAATTTATATAGAGCAGTGATACGGAAAAGTAAAATTACCCATATATATATATATATATAGACACACACGATGGAAAGCAAAGATAATATATGTATACTCGTTGAAAATGATTAGCTTTAAACATCATAAATGAAAAGTTGACCAAATGGTCATAACCTGTACGTTTAAGAACAAAAGGCCATAAAATAAATAATGATCAACGGTAAAGAAAAACATATACTTTAATATTAACAGAATATTTTTCTTTAAGGCTAGCTCATCAGATCAGATTTTCTAAGCCATAACAAATTAAAAACAGTTACAAACGGTGTAAAATGTAGGAAAATGTTATTTGCACTTCAAGTGCACAACAAAAGCATAACAACCTCTTACATGGGGTGAATCCCATACTCTAGGACCAACCCTATATGAGGGGGGTGTTGTACCCCCGGTGAGAGATAATTCTGTCTAGTGCGTTTTCCACCGGTGTTTTGAAGTTTCCTTCTGTTTCTCCCTCTCTCTCCCGCAGTGCTCACAAATTTCAGATCATTCCACTGCCTGCAAACAGGGCAAGACCCATGAATCCCCAACCACTTCTCTGCTGCCCCTTTTGATTTCCTGTAGCTCGGTCTTCATCATGGCTGAAGAGGGGATTTTTTTTCTTTCCTTTTCACTGTTTTGTCCTCCCCTGTTTTGTTGTTACTCAAAAACTTGCTTCACGTTTTTCTTGTTTTCTTTATACACAAAGTCAAAGGCTGTGGCTGGATTAAACTTGTAGCTCCATCCCTTAAAGCAACAAAATTTCCTATTTCCCCCTTGTGCCATTTCTTTCTTCTCTACGGCCAAATGAGGGACACGGTTAAAGAAGAAAACAAGGAAGTAGCTAGCTGTAGTTTGTGAACTGCGTGAGAGTGAGAGAGAACTCAGAGACGGTGGAGAAGGCACTAAAACGACCACGTTTGAGGCAACAAAGTATCTGAGTACGTATTTAAAAAGACATTATTCATGTAACCCAATGGCAAGAAGAATATATTTGACCAAACTCTGTATCACCTTTGATCCTTTAGAACTTGGGCTTAATTGCTTAAACAAGGTGAAACTACAAAATTTAGATTCCCATAAAACGAAGAATTGCATCTTCTATGCATGACTAGGGACATCTCTCTCTGGGTGTTTGTCGGGAGTAATTCTACATGTATATTAAGTCTCCATAAATAAATGAGATGACATTTAAAATCACTATTAAGCATGTGATTGATTAATGATGATTTTAAAAGCCATCTCATTTTTTTATGGACACTTAATATATTATTAGAATTACTCGTTTGTCGGAGATGACTGAATACTAATTATTGATAAATCTTATTGCCCATATTTGGTTGAAAACAAGGATGCTTACGCTTGATAAATCTCATAAGTTTCGTCTTTTTTTTCCTTACACTTCTCATTGAGATATATAAAATTAATATAATCTCAAACGCCCAAATAAAGTCTTGCAGATTATATTGTTTCACTTCATATATGTCTCTACTCCATTTATGAGATCTATATAAGGAATGACAAAAGGATTTTGGATTGGAAAAACTAAAATAAAAAAAATGGTTTCTTAAAAGGTAATGGAGCTTTCTTGTTTGTGGAACATGATAGTGAAAGCACATAGTTTAATTAGGGTTTTTCTCCCGCTCACCAATTTAGAAACTTGAAGTTGTTGGCAATCTAAAAAGCTTACGAAATTGTTTAGATGATTGTATGTATACATATAACGAGCTTTGAACATTCAAAATTAAAGAAGGAGATCGATCATAAAGCTACCAATTTTCAAACATAAAAAAGAAAAGTTTGATCTTTTGGTACATGGTATCTCAACAAGAAAAGCAACCATATTATATTAATTAAATATATTACTTGACAGCATATAAATTAAATTTTCCTATAAGTGAACAATCATTATAATAATTCAAAAACTTAAATTAAAGAGTTAAGGAGGAGATGTTGGTTTTTCTTTCTTTAATAAATAAATAAATAAAAATAAAAAAGATTTTTAAATACTCAAAGTTTAATATTTTTATAAAAATATTAACTTAAATAATTAAATTTGTATTTTTCTATTAAGTATTTGACTTATGTGGTCTCCGTCTCTCCTCGTTGTTCAGGTGTAACTGTTGCTTGTCGCCGTCGGTCAAGAAAGGCGTGCTTTCAGTACACACTCAAATGATCGAATCTACCTTTACATCTAGAAGACCCAAGACAATAAAACGAGGACTTTCCTCGGTTCCTTCTTTTCGTTTTCTTTTTTGTCTTTTTGTCTTTTTTTTTTAATTTATTTTTAAAATCGCTGGACAATAAGATGGTCGGTAAAACATTTCTGATCTTTAAAATTATCTTGTCTGGTAATTTTTTATTTTTTTACAAGAATTTTTTATTTTTTATTATACAGTGATATATGTTAAGAGTTGTAAAATTTTTATGTTTTTACTAGAATTTCATTTTAAACTGGCAAGGTAATTATTTTAATTAGTAGTCATTATAATGGAACATAAATTTTCTACAAATCAGCTTGTAAGAAATTTCCTACGATCCACATATAAAATTAACATGTGTCTATTGGCATATGAAAAACACATGCTGTTTTAATAGCATTAATAAAAATAACATATGCTTCTTACATGTTTAGTGAGAAATTTCTTACCAACTAATTTGTAGAAAATTTCTGTCTATTATAATGTAGCAATTTAAAATGTGAGAATTCGCATAATACTTATCATATTAATTACTAAAATATAAACTATTAAGTACGTAATTTATTAATAGATTAGTATCATGTAGTAGTCTACGTGAACGTCATTCCCTACAAAATATGAATTATCAAATGACAATGTTCACAGCCCACCACCAATCTAACCCTTGGTGGTATTTTTTTTTTTGTTCTCAATTATTAAGGGTAGGTTTGGAATTGCTATTTTTTTTCGTAGTAAAAAAGTATGATTTTAAACTAAGGGTGCGTTTGGGATTGCGATTTCGTAGAGAAAAAGTGCGATTTTAAACCAAATCGCAGAAAATGAACCGTTTGGAAACTGCGTTTTTAAAAAATTGCGATTTGAAAACGCAGAAAAGTGCTTATTCAAATCGCAGGCAATGTGGTGCTTTTTTGAAAACGCGGTATTTTAAAAGGCTAAACTGCGATTTTAAAGGCCAAATTGTGATTTTGCCAAACGCTTAACTGCGTTTTTAAAAATCACTTTTTAAAATCGCACATTTTAAAATCGCTATTTTTAAATCGCAATTTTTGAAATTGCAAACTCAAACGGACCCTAAATCGCAGAAAATGAATCGTTTGAGAATTGTGTTTTTAAAAAATTGCGATTTGAAAACCCAGAAAATTGTTTTTTCAAATCGCAGCCAAATGGGTATTTTTTTGAAAACGCAAAATTTTAAAGGCTAACCTGCGATTTTAAAAGTCAAACTACGATTTTGCCAAACGTTTAACTGCATTTTTAAAAATAACTTTTTCAAATCACACATTTTAAAATCGATATTTTAAAATATCGTTTTTTGAAATCGCAAATCCAAACGACCTTAAATCAAAGAGTTGGTGGAAAACTTGAAACAAACTAATTACCATAATCAAGTCAACTAATAAGAGCATTCCTAGTAGCCTCATCAAAATAACTTTTTTAGTTATTTTGGTGAGTCAATTTGATGAAAACACTAAAAAACCACTCCCAGCAGCCTCACCATTTTAACCAAAAAGTTTTGATGAGTGAAATTACTCATCAATTCTGATGAGTAATATTCACTCACCAATTTTATTTCACATTTCTCTCTCACACTTTTTTTCTTTTTTTTTCTTATTTTCTTTTTCCATCTCTCATCTCTCTCATACGATAATGTCCTTATTTCATGGACATGAAGGATTCTTTGTAAAAAGATTAAAAAGATTAAATAAAGAAAGAATAAAGAAATATAAATAAATAAATAAATATATATATATATATATATATATATATATATATATATATATATATATATATATATATATATATTATTTAAATAGAATAATAATAATAAATAATTAAAATGATGAGGCTGATAGGAGAATTTTAAAAAATAATAGCCCACCAAAATATAGAAAAGTGATTTTTAACTACTTTTTTAGTGAGTAAAAGTTGATCAACATAATAGGAATGAACCGATGATAATTAGCCAAATATACTGGATTAGAAGGACTTCCGTGAGTTTCAAGTCTCAGGGCCCCCCTCATATAAAGAAACAGTATAATAATATAATCCGAATTTTGCCATTTCTGTTAATCACTAATCAGCAAGCAACCCCTGGTTTCTCTCCGTGTACACTGCGTAGTCTGCGTGTGGTCTCCCTCCCAAATTCCCAATGCACGAAAGCAAGCACAAGCACGAGCACTAGCACTGATCTCTCGCATCTCCTCAAACACGCGTACAAACATACCCACAGAAATGCGGGGCTTAGTCCTACTGCTTGCGGCCTTCGCCGCAGTGCTCGTCTCAGTGGTCTACTGCGTCCTCCCGCCCACTCTTCTCCCTCTGGAGAGGGCCTTTCCTTTGACTCGCCGGGTCGAGCTCGACCGGCTCAGAGCTCGGGACCGAGCCAGGCACGCCCGATTCTTGAGAGGCGCGGTGAGCGGCGTTGTCGACTTCTCCGTTCAAGGCTCCTCCGATCCCTACTTTGTTGGGTACGATTGGTAAATTTACCATTCATTCGTGGGTTTTAATTTTCTGTGCTGCTTAGCGTGCTTGCATTGATGGGATTGTTTTGAATTGGTAAAGTTTTTGGGTCTCTGTTGGTCATTGCTGTTGTTCTTTTTCGCGTTAGTATTTACTGTTCACTGTATGTAATATGTATTCGTTAAGTTTTTTTGTCTTGGATTTTGTGTTGCTCCTTTTGGCGCTTGAGAAAATGGAAAAGACAAAGAAATGAAGAGGAATAAGAAAATTAAAGAAAGAATGAGTCTTGCGGGTCTTCTTGGTGTTGATTCTTGAAAATGAGTACATGTTCTCTTACCTAGCAACCAAACTGAGACTGACTAATTGAGAATTTTATGGGGCTTGGAGTATTATTTACCTGATATTGATTGGGTTATGATGCTGACTAGGGATGGATCTGATATTTGTCTTCGCTTTGGTCCCTTTCAGTTTTAGGATTTTGTTCTGTTTCATGCTCTTTTCATGACTGACTTTGATGGGTCTCTTGGAAATATATCCCCACTTCCCCCTTTTGGATACGCTTTGATGGTTATTACTTGGGCCCTTGATTTCATGTAGGCTTTATTTTACAAAAGTTAAATTGGGCTCTCCTCCAAGAGAATTCAATGTACAGATTGATACTGGAAGTGACATCTTGTGGGTTACCTGTAATTCCTGCAGTGATTGCCCCCAATCTAGTGGACTTGGAGTAAGATTCTGTCTCTTTTTTAACTTGTTCTTGTCATTATCCTTCATTCTTAGAAGTTTTGTTGAATAACAAGTTGAATTTCATCCTTATTCCACTTTCATGTTTTTGCAGGTTCAGCTCAATTCTTTCGATGTTGCCAGTTCATCAACTGCTGGGCTGGTCCCCTGCTCAGATCCAATGTGCACTTCTGCATTGCAAACTGCGGCAACTCAATGCTCTCCTCAGAGTAATCAGTGTAGTTACACATTTCAATATGGAGATGGAAGTGGGACATCAGGTTATTATGTCTCTGATGCGCTGTATTTTGACATGGTTCTTGGGCAGTCTTTGATTGCTAACTCTTCAGCGCCCATTGTTTTTGGGTAAGCTACCATGACTTATGCAAAAATGGTTGTGTGTGTGTGTGTGTGTGTGTACAGGAGAAGAGATGGAAGAGTCAAGGAAAAAGTCCAAATAAGAAAAACGTATCACAAGATATTTTTTATGAAGTAGAACTTATATTGCTACGGTAGCTACCATAAAAATTGTCTGTCTTTAGCTACAGCAATGAACTTTTATCTAATATTGGCAATTTAAGACCCAATGTCACACAGTCATTTCAATTATGTAAATTGTTCACCTTTCTAACCATCAATTTTCTTGATATTGTGATGGTTGCTATTAGTCTCACATTAAGTCCATTTTGGTTTTGTCGGTCCAAGCTTACAGACTACGATGGTGGTGTTGGATACAGGTGTAGCACCCATCAATCTGGGGACTTGACTAAGACAGATAAAGCTATTGATGGGATATTTGGTTTTGGACAAGGTGGTCTTTCTGTTATTTCTCAGTTGTCATCTCGAGCCATAACTCCCAAAGTGTTCTCCCATTGCTTGAAAGGAGGTGGCAGTGGTGGTGGTATATTGGTTCTTGGTGAGATTTTGGAGCCAGGCATTGTTTACAGTCCGATTGTCCCATCACAGTATGTCCTCTTTCCTTGGAAATTTTATTTTGTTGCCAGTTCTTTTAACTCTGACATTTGGGTTATATTCGTATGAAGTGGGAATTATTGGAACCTAGCTATATAGGTTATTACTTACTTCTTTTTAGCCAGTTGCATTTATTTTTTATTCACTCAGACACATTTTTTTCTCTTTTGGTCACAATAGTGCATCCAGATTGCATATCCATCTCCTCTTACGGCTGAAGGATCATTGAGATATATTTAGCATATTAGATTCTTGAACATAAGTCATATTTAAATCCACGTGACAGGAAAGGAAGACTCATTTGCTGGTGCCTCAATGGCCATTGACGAGAATACAGTTGCATTTGTTCCTGCAATTGTGCAATGGTTCTGTTTCTGCATTTTAAATATCAATGACCTGGATGAATGCCTGCAGTCTTGACCTTTATATAACTTTTGTGTGCTTATTACCAAGCCAAATATGCTGATATGTGGTAGCAATCTAGTTGCTTGAAAGTGGTTACAGAATCAGACCTTAGACATTCTTATTGCTGAGGCATGATCCAATTAAAGATCTGAAGTCTTGCTGCAATCTAACTGATGGCCTAATGGCGACTTTATATATATTAGTATGACCTCGTATTTTCTTCTGACATACAGTGTATTTTCCTTCTTCCGCTATGTCTTAAAATCATACATCATTTTCTTTCTTCTTTTATATGTATTTTTCTTCATTGTAAAGCTGTTCTGCTGCTTTAGCTCCTTTTATTGTTTGGGTCGAGTATTTGTTAGGCCCATGCACATTCTTGCCGTCAGATAATTTGTTCAGTTTTAATTGAAAGCCACAAATGCTAATTTATCCCTATTTTTGATGATTTCTTCTTGGAAATTTCAGGCCTCATTATAATTTATATCTTCAAAGCATTTCTGTCAATGGGCAACTGTTGCCAATTGATCCTGCAGCATTTGCAACATCAAACAACCGCGGAACTATTGTGGATTCTGGGACAACTTTGGCATACCTTGTGGAAGAAGCTTATGATCCCTTTGTTAGTTCTGTAAGTTTGCTTATTTTTTTGTGTTTTTTTTTTTTCAAAATTTGTTTAAAAGTGAGTATAGCTATACTGACAAGATGGGCTAATAAAATTGAAGCATAACTGGTGTCCTGTTTCCAAATAATGGCCTGTTATTAGCATAATAATTTAATTTATTATAAGCAGTGATACAAATGACTCAGGATAAAGGGAAGGGATTTTCCTATTGTACTTAACAAACTAGAGCTTTCATAAGAACTTCGTCTGATGCGATATATATATATATATATATATATATATATATATATATATATATTCCAGATAAAGGTCTCTATAATAGGCCATAATGATAACACTTCCATTCTCATGTGCCTAATTTAATAAATTATAATGGGGAAATGCTACTTATTAAGGCATGGAATCAATAGACTTGGTTCCTTTTGTAACATCTCCAAGGCATCAGTGTCCAAACAGTTCATCTGGTTTTGTTGCGTCTGCTCCTTCCTTTCCTTTTTGCAGCTGTCAAAATTAGTATTAACTTTGGCTGGATAGCTTTCTATGGAAATATCACTAGTTTTCCTATATGGGTTCGTTTTGAGGCACGGGCTAAAAGCCGCTTTGCCTTGTAGGAGAATATTTTTTTTAAATAAAAAAAAAAAAAAAAAAAAATTAATTTCCTTGTGTTCTATAAATTGACTTCTTATTGAATGTGCAGATAACTGTAATTGTTCAACAATCTGCGACTTCCATCATTTCAAATGGAAACCAGTGTTATCTAGTCTCCACCAGGTTTTTCCCATCATTTATGTTTCAATGTTTAACTGTCTTTCAAAAAGGTTCTCTAGTCTTGAATTTTTTTTTTTTTTTCTTTAGATTAAAATGAGATCCATGTTTGTTTTGTATTCAGTGTAAACGAGATATTTCCTCCAGTTAGTTTAAACTTTGCGGGCAGTGCATCCATGGTGTTAAACCCAGAAGAGTACCTTGTACATCTTGGTTTCTCTGTAAGTTACTCCACTTTCCCTTTGCTAAAACCTTACTTTGTCCTTAAATTTATTTAATCAAACATGGTTCTAGTTAAATTGTGCCATTACTTTTAATGGATTGCTTTGTTGCTATAGGGTGGTGCAGCAATGTGGTGCATTGGTTTTCAGAGAGTTCAGGAAGGGGTAACAATTTTAGGAGGTTAGACTCTGAACTTAGTAAGAAACCAATTTGCTTTGACTCCCATTTATTTCAACGTTGCATCTGTAGCAGTGAGTGTGACAGTTATTACTTAGGAACACTGCTATTTTAGGCCTCTCTGGTGGCATTTCCAAAGACCTTTTACGTTCTTGAAAACACTTAAGACATGAAACGCATTTGGTAGCATTTCCAACACAACTTTTTACTGAAAGACTTCCTAAAAATAGCTGGTTTTCTGGAAATTTGAAAATCACATTTTAAAAGCAACCTGAAACTAGTGGTTGTCCATCCTTTGTGAAGTCATTTCTGAGATCAGTTTTTACAAATTGGTTTTTGAATCAAGAACCAAATGCTTAGCAATGCAAGTTTCACAACATAGCATGATAGGATTGATTACTTATGAAGTTGCAACAATTGCGCTCACCAAAATTCTTCTTTTTTGTTGGGAGGTGTTGGGGTCCTGATGTATAGTAGCAATATCAATGGTAATGTGCGGTAGCAGAGTCATTATATTATCTTGTTCTAAATGTAAGGTATCACAAGCTTGGTGGGCTATGCAATGGCATTCTGAGTACTTAGCAATTCTTTCTTGAAATTATACAATTTGATTGAGGGGGTATGCTAATTGTAAATTGTGTTTTTCAATTATATTAACTTTGCATCAAAGCCAACAAATCAAGCATCCCATTGTCACCATGTGTTATCTCACTACTTCGCTCTACTATCATAACAATTGGTTGAACAATCTTGTTGGTTTCTTCATTTGACAGATCTTGTTCTAAAAGATAAGATCGTTGTGTATGACCTAGCTCGTCAACGGATTGGATGGGCTAACTATGATTGTAAGTTCAGCTGATTATGAGCCCTTGTTTACTTTTTCGACACATTTCTTCTGCCCAGAAATAACTTTAACTGAGTATCTCTTTCATGCACATAATCTCTTACTTTTCAGGTTCCTCGTCTGTAAATGTGTCTGTAACTTCTGGTAAGGAGTTTCTAAATGAAGGACAGCTGAGTACGAGCAGCTCGACAAGAGAGATGCTCTTTGAACTGCTACCTATGGGCATTATGGGTCTTCTATTGCACCTGTTAGCATAAAGCAGTTCCAATTTTTGTAATTTAAATCTAAGGTTTCAGTTTTCATTCTTTGTTCAAAGGGTATTCGGTTGGCCGATTCGTATTTACAGTGATCGGCAAGGCTTCGTGCTATTATATGGATTGGGAAGGATAGGTGCTTCTGTAACTATGTAAGTCTGTTCTGGTTCTGGTTGCCAGTAAATTGGGCGTGTTCAACTCTTCTGACTGGAAATTTGGCTCTCCTAAGGATCCTCCATTCTTTGCAATTGCAAGAATTGTAAATCATCCTTTTACTAGTTTTGTTCAGTGGTTGTACCATTTAATGTATCGTTGGAAATATAAGAAAATTGAGTGTAGCTACAACTTATGAATTGATGAGGATAGAAAAGCTTCATGTTCTCAAGTAGCAGGTCATTTTTGTGTACTTGTTTCTTTGTTTGATAGTATAAAAGGAATGTTCTTTTTGGGTGCACTCTATTTGGGCCGGAAAAATTCTATTTGTTACTTTACCTAATAACAAAATAATTTGAAAACTCATTTCGTCTTTATATACATCAAAATACTTCTTCAACCAAAACACACAAAAAAAAACTCATCTTAAAAAAGGGTTTTTTTAACACAAAATAGTATCTTAATGTCAAAAGAGTAATTATACTCTTCACATTCATTTTACATCAGTTGGTGTGAAGTGTTTAAATGGCTTTTTATGTTGTGAAGTGTTTAAGTGGCTTTTTTATGATGTTAGCCTTTTTTTTTTTTTTTTAAAAAAAAAGAGTCACTTAAAATAAGTGATGTGGATAGTTGCATTACTCGTGTCAAAATGCTAAATGCTAAGGTTGATGCGTATTTGAGTTGGATTGTCTATTATAATTGTGGATATATATATATGGTTTTGGAAGAGTTATATTGTCATCAGAAAAGAAATTGTATAACTTTTGAGGCGGCAAAGTTGGACAATATCCAATAAATTATCTCATAATCTTTCACACTTTTTCTGTTTTTTTTCTTTTTCTTTTTTCCTTGAGCAAATACAAAACAGTGCAGGGGGGGTCCATCTAGCCAGGTTCTATTTATCTGTGAGCACGTAAATATAGTAATTTTGACTCTTTTCTTTTTCATTGAAGCTAATTTTTTTAAAAAAATACACACACTTTTATATATATATATATATTGTGATATATATATATTGTGCTAGCTTGAAGGGACTCTCTTAGTACCGCAATCTAATCTATTAATATTCTTAAATTCACATCCAGCTCATCAAATTTCTTCTTCATTTTAACTAAAATATACTCTCTTTTTTTTCCTATTTTAACTACCAATTGTTTCAAAGTATATATACATATATACATGAGCGTCTCTAATAATAAGATGTTAAATACCGAATCAAAAAGCACTCTTACCTATTTTACATACTCATTTTTCAATACAAACTCTAATAGAATTATTTGTTCTCTTCTATAGTTTTTTTAAATATTATTTTTCATTTTTTTTTTTTTTTTTTTTATATTCTTGCCAACGTGACCTCTTGGAGAGGGAGTGAAAAAATATTAAAGAAATGATCTAATGTGCTACAATAATAGCACCAAATTTATTTTGAGGATGGATGTGAAAAATGAGGAATATTAGCTAAATTTAGCTAATATGAACATTTTAACTAGTTTTTTTGAGATGCTCTTACACTCTCTATTTTACTTATTCACTTTTGTTATTCAATTAAATTATTCTTTGTTTTTCAAACCACCTACATTCTAAAATCATTAGTCAATTTTTTTTTTATTATTATTTTATTTTATAATGTGTTTGGTGAGTTATAGTGCTCACCAAATTTAGTGAGTGTTACGTGCTTATGTAACGTATGATGAAAATTTAACAAGAACAGTAGATATGATAGGATTTTCAAAGAATCCTAGACCTTCTATGAGCAATTAGAGGTATTCTAAACTCACAAACACAAGGTTTGATAATTTACTTGATTAATTACTTGTATTCAATAACAAAGCAATATTTAAAAGAACGGAATACAATAGAAAATAGAGTTCCACATGAAATAGAACTTCTATTTAACTCCTAACTCAACAACTTAACCTGCTATCAACAAGACTTCAAAAAGATAAAGATAAAAGAGATAAACATAACCCTACCCAAATAACAACATAAAAAGATAAACATGAGACATCTACCCACACAACAATAGTAAACTAATAAAACAACTAATGAACTAAACAACTATTAAAGCAATAAAACACTACTGAACTGAATAACCTAATAGATAAAACAGACCTACTATCTAACAATAACTACACACGTAACAGTGAGCATTGTAAGAGCTCACCAATTTGTAGTCTAATAACTAGTTGGATACAACTATATTTTCATTCAAATTTACATCTCGACAAGCCAAAATAAACTCTGGCTAGCCAATATCTTCCCTTCTAAATTTGGATTATTACAAAACCCAAACAAATTATACAAAGCTTTATTCTGATGAAATTAAATTCAGAATATTACAGTTCTTTGCGCTTGAGGTCCATATTCTTACTTCCCTAGCCAACACTTCATACCTTACCTAATCTTGATGCTGATCAAGGGTTTGCTTGAGAACATAGGCTTACCAAAAATAAAAAAAATAAAAATAAAAATCCCTTTTCTTGACCACCTTTTTTTCTCATGTTCTAGTTGAATGCCAAAAACTGGCCGGGATTGGCTTCGAATTGGATTCGTTGGAATTGAAACACGTCTTATATCATATACAAGAGACACGTGTTTCAATTTTAATGTGTAGAATTAAAACTAGACTCAAATCAAATATTAAAATATATATATATATATATATATATAGTGCTCTAAAGCATAACCCAATCCTGGGAATCTCAACGAGGTCCAACAGTGCTCCATTTGGCACTCCCATGTGTGATGTGTCCCTATTCCAATTTTTTGGGCTCTCGTCTAAACCTCAATATTTTGACCAAAAACAAAATATGACCTAGAATGAATGTCAATTATAATGTTAGAATATAGGATTTTTTTATTATTATTATTTATGTTGATTTTGTTATTAATTATGTCTGTAATCAAATCTTTAAGATTTATTACATTTCTTAGATCAATTCACCTACCATATTTTTCTTATAAAGAGAATTAGGGACACTTTCCAACAGTGAACGTACGTTTCTAAGTCCGCTTTCGCTATTTCATATATTTTATATTTTATAATAGAGTAATGATATTTTTTATATTCATATCATACTGATCGGTTGATGTGATGTGTTTTAAATGTCTTTTCACATATGTGATAAATAAGTATAAAGAGTAACATTACATTTTATAATAAAATTAATCAAATTAATCAAATTATCTTTAATTTTATCTAATTAGAGAAAAAAAAATATATAGGTGAAGGGAATAGAAGAGAGAAACAAAAGGGTTTGTTTCCGTGGAACAAGGAGACCCTTAAAAGTTAAAAGTCTTGCCCGAGAATTCCTATGAAAAAAATAGTTGTACAAAGCGTTTGGAAGCAGTCTTTAAGGGCACGGGTCCCACTTGATTACCCGCTTCTCGATCTCTCTCCTTGGCTTTTTTCTCTCACACATGTGAGTTATCTCCTCGTGCCATTGGAGTCACCAAAACCGGTTAGGTTCGTTTAGAGTTAGAGGATTGCAATATGTTTTACTCGGGTTAACGGTCTATCGGTTTGGCAATTAATGGGTTGATATTTTTATTTTTGAGATTATCTATGGATTTGTGAACATGCATCTTTATCTTAAATCTTAGAACTCAATTCTCATTGGGACTCATAAAAAATGAAAATAAATGAATAATTATATAATAGAGCTAGAGATATAATACATTTACAACTTCACATTGTAGTACTTATCGTGGTAGTTTATATTTTTATTAATTATATTTTTATGTTTTGCTTTTAATCGGGAGTTTTTTTTTTTTTTTTTTGGGTCCCAATTCAAGTCCTAGGCATTTAAATTTAATATTTTAATTGTTAAAATTAGGGATTTAAATGTGTGAGATAATTTCCCATTATATTTGAATTGGGTCAACAACTAGTTATATCTCACAAAAACTCTTGCAACCCCCGCTAAAACGCAATCCTAATCCTAAGGTAACTCCAACAAACTTCCGCAGGCGCCTCTCACGCGCTACCTATCCGCGTGAAACTCGCAGCGCACTGAACGCGTCCTTTATAGCGAGCGGCTTAACCTCCTTCGCGTCCATGCAAAATCTGAAAATCCTCACACACCACTTCTCTCTCTCTCTCTCTCTCTCTCTCTGATATCACTATCTCTCGTTGATATCACTCTCTCTTCTCTCATACTAATCACTCGCATAACGGTAGCGTTTGGGTGGTGATCGGAGGTTAAAGAGCGAAGGGAAACAATGGCGGTGACTCCGACGGTGACGGCGTCGCTGTACGTGGGGGACCTCCACCCGGACATGACGGACGGCCAGCTCGTGGACGCATTCTCACAGTTTGAAAGCCTCGCGTCAGTGCGCGTCTGCAGGGACATGTCCACGGGGAGGTCGCTCTGCTACGGTTACGTCAACTTCATCACTCTCGAAGACGGTAAATATTCACACGCACTGTGCTTGTTGTTTTTGCTTGGTTTAGGTTTTAATCTTTTTTGGTTTCTTTTTGTGGGGGTGTTTGGTTCCTGGGAATGTGCGGGAAAAGAAAGGGAATTTGAAGGCGTTAGAGAGGATAATTGAGAAACTCGTTTTTGTTTTGTGTGTGTGTGTGTGTGTGTGTGTGTGTGTTTGCTTCCATGCTATAATTCGATTCTGAAAGTCAGTGTTATTTTGTGTTACAAGAAACTGATTTGCAGGGAAATAAATATCCAAATGATATAAAAATCGGAACTGATCACACGCACACTGCTTGGTTGTTGCTATTTGGTTTACGTTTTTGATATTTTTTGCTTTCTTTTTGTGGGTGTGTTTGGTTCCTGGCAATGTGCGGGAAAAGAAAGGGAATTTGAAGGCCTTAATTAGAGAGGATAATTGAGAATCTCTTTTTGTTGTTGTAGTTGTTGTTGTGTTTTGTTCGATGCTATAATTCGATTCTGAAAGTTCGTATTATTTTGTGCAACAAGAAACTGATTTGCAGCGAAATAAATATCCAAATTATATAAATTCACATGCACAATGCTTGGTTGTTGCTGTTTGGTTTAGGTTTTTGTTCTTTTTTGTTTTCTTTTGGTGGGTGTGTTTAGTTCCTGGGACGGGAAAAGAAAGGGAATTTAGAAGGCCTTAATTAGAGAGGATATTTGTGAAACTCGTTTTCTTTTCTTGGTTGTGTTTGGTTCGATGCTATAATTCGATTCTGAAAGTTCGTATTATTTTGTGTTACAAGAAACTGCTTTGCAGGGAAATAAGTATCCAATTTATATGAAAATCAGAATTTACTTACAAAATGCTTTGTTTTTAATGTTTGGTTTCGGTTTTTTTTTTTAAAAAAAAAAAATAGTTAATTATTTATTTATTTTTGCTTTCTTTTATGGGTGTGTTTGGTTCCTGGTAAATGAGCGGGAAAAGAAAAGGAATTTATGGTTCTGTTTGGTTCGATGGTATTATTTGATTTTGCAAGTTGGTATTATTTTGTGTTGCAGGAAACTGCTTTGCAGTGAAATAAATATCAAGTTATTTATATATATATTTGCAATGATTATAAATATCAAGTTATTTAAACTGTTTGGATCCTGGGAATGTGCTGGGAAAGAAAGGGTATTTGGGATGCTTTAATGAGTATAACTGGGAAGCCCGTTTATCCTTTGGTTGTGTTTGGTTGCTCCATGGTATTATCCGATTTTGAAAGTTTGTTTGAAAAATGCTGGTCGTTATTTTGTGTTACAAGAAACTTATTTGCAATGAAATAAATATAGAAGGATTTTTTTTTCAATGATTTATATGAATGAGAAAAAATTCTCTACTATGTTTGCCTGCATTGGAATTTAAGGAAAAGAACTGAAGACAAGTTTTCTTTTTATTAGATTTTACTTAATTGACTTTTTGACAATTATTAGGTTTCTGGAGGTGATAGTACAATTATAAAGATTCAGAACAATCTAGCATCTTTTACTATCTCGTTGGCTTCGGAGAACGTGGTAAAAGAAAAGTTGGATACAATTAACCATAAAATCCCATCTTTGAAAAGTATACAAATTCAAGATTTTGTAGTGTTGATTCATTTCATTGGTCTCTTGAATATATATCTTCTTCACTGAGCTTTTTGGTTGCCTTGCCAAAAGGTTTTAGATTAGAAACAAAATTTATGTTTGGGATATTATTGCAAGGTTGTTAAAAAGATTGTGATGGTTTGATGGTAAAGTGGGAGAAAGTCTCATTGTTATGTTATGTTTTCATTTGTTGTTATGTTATGTTTTCATTTGTTGTTATGTTATATACATGGTTTAAAAGTCTGATTAAATTCCACTTTCTTTCTTTTTTTCGCCTCCTCTGATTTGAGTAGCAATTCGTGCTATTGAAGTAAAGAATCACACTACCCTGAATGGCAATTTGATAAGGGTCATGTGGTCACGTCGCGATCCTGATGCAAGAAGAAGTGGTAAAGGGAATGTGTTTGTTAAGGTATTTGTATGTTTTTAACATAAAATGGCTGAGATAGACTATTCATTCTTTTTTGTTTATTTGGATTCTTACCAAAAGGGATTTTGATTTTGTGGCAGAACTTGAATGAATCGATCGATAATATGGGGCTTCAAGATATGTTTCAGAAATTTGGAAACATTTTGTCTTGCAAAGTTGCTACGTCTGAGGATGGGAAGAGTAAAGGGTATGGCTTTGTTCAATTTGAGTCTGAGGAATCTGCAAATGATGCAATTGAGAAGCTAAATGGCTCCACTTTTGGAGAAAAGCAGATGTATGTGCAGCACTTTCTTGTTACTTACTATGTCGAAAGATGTGATTAGCCATATGTGCATAAATGTGCGTGTGCATGTGCATGTGTGTGCAAGCATATACATTATTATGCTTTTTTTTGTTTATTCTGCCCACTTCTTTGGTCTTATGGATATTTACTATTTCATAATGATATTCATGGCTCAGATATGTTGGGAAGTTTGTCAAAAAGAGCGAAAGGATTTTACCCAGCCCAGATGCTAAATTTACAAATTTGTATGTGAAAAATTTGGGTCCAGATGTCACTGAAGAGGTTCTGCAGGAAAAGTTCTCCAAGTTTGGAAAAATTGCTAGCTTGGTTATCCGAAAGGAAGACAATGGGATGTCAAGAGGTTTTGGCTTTGTAGACTTTGAAAACTCAGATGATGCAAGACAGGCAATGGAAGCGATGAATGGATCACAACTTGGTAGGTTGTTTGTTCCTTAATAACTTTTGGTTGCCAACAGGTGATGCTTGCCTGATTTTAAACACTCAGTCATTCTATTGTTTCTATTGGGTAGGCTCAAAAGTTCTATATGTAGCAAGAGCACAGAAGAAAGCAGAGCGTGAGCAAATTTTACGACATCAATTTGAGGAGAAACGTAAAGAGCAGATCATGAAGTTCAAGGTAGTTTTATACCCATTCCTCTCCCTAAATATGTCTGCTTTTTCTTGTCTATTCAGTTTATCTTTATATGTATTTGTTTATTTTTTAGGGTTCAAATGTCTATGTGAAGAACATTGATGATAATGTCACTGAGGAGGAGCTGCGAGAACACTTCAGTCAGTGCGGAACAATTACTTCTGCAAAACTTATGAAAGATAACAAGGGAATATGTAAGGGGTTTGGATTTGTCTGCTTTTCCACCCCTGAGGAGGCCAATAAAGCTGTGATCACTTTTCATGGTTAGTTGATAACTTACTACGCTTATATGTGGTTAGAAGAAGCTAAGGAACTTTAATGTGGTAACATCTGTCAGTTTCAGCATCTAAATGGGTTTTTTTGTATGATGACCCCTAAGAAACCAGCACACAAATATTTGCTAATGTTCTTTCATCATCTTGGAAGTTAACTCCAGTGTTTTTATATCGTGTCTATGTACAAATGTGAAGTTGTATTTTCCAGCAACAGTTTCATTTTCAGATGCTGGAGTGAACCTTTTGGTGGAGGAACTGAAAAATGTCTCTTATTTCTTAAATAAACAAAAAATTTGTTTAGAACTAATAAGCTGCTAATAATGGAACTAAAAATTGACCCATCAAATCAATGCTTAGTAAGAAATTCCTACACCAGAAGATTATGTTGCATTATTTAAGTAAATAATCTTTTTATATGATGATGATTCTTAATGATTTTTCTTGAAAAGAAATCAACTGGTTTTTTATATTTTTCCCCCTATATTAGGTGGGACCTATATATTTATGTTTTGTTTGATATATAAGCTATAGTACATGCATATTCATGTTTCAAAAGTGGTGCTTACGCAACTGTGGCTCTTCCATGTTATAATTGTCTACTCAAACTGGTTGAAGTGTTCTCTTATCATATACGCATAACTGAAAATCTCCGTTGACAATTATATATTAGAATTTGAAAAGCAATTGAAGTCAGGAGCGTTGCTTCTGAAGGATGGCAATTCCAATTTGCTCGCTCATGGTGCCATGCAAGGTCCTATTATGTGTTAACGTTTCATTCTTCAGGTAGCTGATTATGTTATCCCTTGGTATCTCACAGGATACATGTTTCATGGGAAGCCACTGTATGTGACTATTGCTCAAAGGAAAGAGGATAGACAAGCACAATTGCAGCTTCAGTATGCACAACGCATGCCAGGACTGGTGGGGCATTCAGCTACTATTATCCCCAGTGGATATCCTCCTTACTACTACCCGACTCCACCTGGTGTTGTTTCACAAGTGCCTCCTCGGCCCTCCATGATGTATCAGCCTCTGGGATTGAGGCCAGGATGGGGGGCTAATGGATTTGCACCTCCAACCAGACCAGGGTTTCAACCATCTCCAGTTCCAGTTGTAAGTACTTCTGCTTAACAGCATTCAAAGCTTTCTCCCATTGTATATTTTGTGGCATTTTACCTAATGTCATATTTCAAATTGGAGACATCTTAGAGGATAAAAAGGATGTGAGAAAAAAAGACAATCATTATGGATATGTAATTGTAATTATTTTCCATACATGCTGGGCTTGCTGTTCATTTAATTTTCTTTTGCAGATTCCTAATAACCAAAGGCAAAATAGGGGCAGGATGAACGGGCCTATGCTGCCACAGGGTGGTGCATACTCTTTTTCCTACATACCACAGTCAATGACTTCTTCAAAAGAGTCAGCCAATCAGCAGGTCTTTTTTTTCTTCACTTAGTTATTTCTCTCCAGTCCTATTCATATGCTGAAGATGTGTGCTTGCTGTATGTTCTATTTGATTACCATTCATTTTACCCTACCACATGCGACTCAACTTTTACTTTAGGTTTTATTGTCCAACTCCCATAGGCATCTCAATATTACAGAGAAATTGACTTCTTGGAGCACACTTTCTCAACATTTTCTAGTGATGGTCTGTTCATGCATTATTGAAGTCACTAGTTTAGATTGACTGAGAAATGGGAGGCTTTGTGCAAGGCAATTTGAGGGTCTAATATACCGTAGAGGACTATTTAAAAGAGTGAGAGAATGAATTTATTATAAGGAGTATGGTACTAGGAAAGGAGTGGAAATGAGCGTTCTCCACTATTTCTACCATTCATCTTGGAGCCATATATTCACCAGTCATGGAACTTCCCAATTTCCTTTTTAGATTAGTATTTTTCTGTTCACTATGACTTGTGCCATATCTGTTCTGATCCTTTTAAGCATGCACTGCAGTGGACTGGGCAGGCTAAGTATGTGCCAAACAGCCGTCAACGTGAGATGAACAAAGGATCTGGAGTCTCATCTGCTGCTTCTATTTCTGTTGGGTCCGGGCCACAGGGGTCAGAGATGCTAAGTAGCATGCTTGCTGCTTCTTCCCCTGAGCATCAGAAGCAGATACTCGGCGAGCGTCTGTACCCTCTTGTCCAAAAACAAAAGGTATTGCAAGTACATTATCGACACCTTTTAAGCACATTTGAAGAAATTATTCTGCGTCATCCCCTCCTTTATAAATATGAGCATCAGCATTGATTTTAGTCTGCAGAAGGGGGGACACAGGTAGTGCTAATTTCCCCGGGTTAGCTTCAGTTTTCTTTCGAAAAACAAAGGGAACAAATCCTTAGAAATTTTAATTTCTAATTATTTTTTATCATTAGTACCATCATTTTCATTATCTCTTTTTGATGTTGTTTTCAGATGAACCCTGTAGAGTGTAGAGAAATACTGTCAAATGGACTCAATTTCTCGACACTAATCAAAACTATGCACTTTATTTATTTATTTATTTGTGTGTGCAGCCTGACCTTGCTGCAAAGATTACGGGGATGCTTTTGGAGATGGATAACTCGGAATTGTTGCTTTTGCTGGAGTCACCAGAGTCTCTGGTGGCCAAAGTGGAAGAAGCTGTGCACGTTCTCAAGTTCTCCAAGACCAAAGTATCTGGTCAAGACACCCTTCATTCCAGTTTCCTATCTGCTGAGGTTGCAGTCAATTGATAAAGTTCATTCCTCTGGAAATGATACTTTTTGGGAAGGTTGTAGGAAATGGTGTGGCTCCAAGCTCTTGGAGAGCAAAATTTTGGATGGTTAACAGCAGTAGAGCTTCTTTATCTCTGGCCTGCGAAATACTTAGTTTCTGGTTTACAGGACTTGTGCTTGTTTCTGTTTTTGAGGAATATTCATGTTTCGTTGCAGTAGAGGGGAACTCTTATATTGTAGTAGTAGCACTTATTAGTAATGGTAAGAATGAGGATTTTGGAACCAAATGCTTTTACTGTTTTGCCGAGTATAATTTTCTGAAATTGCCTTGAAGATCGTAGAATATCCCCAATGATCAAAAGATATAATGGAAATTGCATCATTTTCTTCAAGTTAATAATACTTAATGACTAACATAATTTCATTTTTACTAAACAATGAATTTTGAGTTTTGATTCACACTTTTAATTGATTTTTTTTTTTTTTTTGTTCAATATGGTAGTATCAGGTTATTTTTTTGTTCAAAAGTAAAATTATATATATTTATGTTTTTAGAAATATTTTGTGTTTGAATTGTTTAGTAATAGTTTTGTTTTGAAAAGAAAAAACAATATACAAAAAGAGAATTTTAACAAAAAGATTGTTATAGCATCCACAATAGCTAATGCATATTTTTAATTAAAATAGCTAACAAAAAAACTATTTTATTTATTTTAGCTAATGACTTTTAAAATGTACCTTTCATTCAATTATTTATTCTTTCTATATACCATTTAAATACTTTTTTTCTTTATTTTTTTTTAAGGATCGTATTTTTTTTTAATGATAATTTCTTTAAAACGATCATCTTTCTAATTGTCACATTTTTTAAATAGTATTATGAAAAACTAGTTGTATGCTCTGTTCATAAGACTATCAAAAGGTGTGCAACTGTTAAGTAAAACTCTTTGTATGCTCTATTCATATGAAACTCGTGTAAGAACACATGCATAATAACTCAACATAGTTTAATTCAAAATGTTAATTTGTTTAAACTACATTCCAATATTGGACCATGTCAACAAACTAAATATTTAGTCCACAACATACATCAAAAACTTGTAGAAACATTTAGTCCATCTCAAATGGTAATAACTATTTAGTCCTAAGTTTCTCGATGATTTCCATTTGGCGTAAATGAAAATATTTTTGTCGCATTGGAGGCATATTGCTTGTATCCATACTTATAATTTCCACTTCTTCTCTCGTTTGGTCCATTTCAAGCCTTTCTTTCATGAGACGAATAATTTATTTTCCCCTTTTCTCTCTTAATAGGTCTATCTCAAGCCTTTTTTTCGTAAGACGAATAATCTCATTTCCCCTTTCCTCTTTTAATAGGTTCATCTCAAGCCTTTATTTCATAAGACGAATAATCTGGTCGTTTTTTCCTTCTTTCATCACATGATTTCCTCTTCTTTTCATTCATATCTCTAACTACCTTCTCAAGATTCGAAGCCGTAAAGTCTTGTCTCCTTCGTTGTTTCTCTCTCTTTTTAAGACTTCTTGCCAATTGGTCTCTCCAAGTCTACAAACGCTGATGGAGGCATATCAGCTTCCCCTATTCGACTATGGAGTAGAATAAGGGTTTTGTGCAAGTGATTTTCTTCCAAGAATCAGTTGCTAACGAGCCTGATATGAATCAAACTGTGAATCTTTGATATGCACAAACCCTGCAGAAAGAAATCAAAATAATGTCTTCCCTGAAAAAGTGTAGGGATCTAAACAAAACAAGTAACTAATAAAGCTTTTGCAACATTTCTTCCAAACGACCAGAAGTATGCTCTGATCATATGAAGCTCATATAAGAACACATGCATAATAACTCCACATAGAAACCATTCTGACAACTTTAAGTGTCCATAGTACACTCTTAAACTACAAATCGCTTCATATAGTATCAAAATAAATTAAGAGATCTCTGTAGTTGGCATAATTTACAAATTGCTTTCTGGAATCAAATTCCATTAAAAAACTTGACAGATTCTATTAGGAGTCACGCCAGCGCCAATAAGATGACAACACTCGTCACTCCTAATAAAAAATATAAATACATAAAACTTTTTTATTTTTTTAAAGTTTTATATATTTATATTTTTTATTAAGAATGGTACGAGTCATCATCTTATTAGAACTGACATACACTTAATAAAATTTGACTTTAAAAAGTGATTCGTAAATTAAATCAACTAAAAAAAAAAAAATTTTGAATTTATTTTAACACTACTAGAAACGAATTAAGATAAACGACGCATACCGAATAGTTTTCCTTAAAAGTTACTTGGAACATTACTTCTCTTCAAGCCTCACCGGTCACCGACTCACCGCAGCGAACAATTTTTGGATTTAACACTAATTGCTTTTTAAGGAACCAGACTCTGAAAACCTTGGGACGCAAAAACAATGGGTTCTCGTGGGCGAAGTAGTAAGAGCAACAAGGAGAAAACGTCGTCGTCCTCAAAGAGAAGTGGAAGCAGGCGATCCGATGACTCGGAGTCCGAATCCGACGACTCGTACAGTCGAGACTTGTCGACGGAGGCACGGGGATCCCGAAAGCGCAGGGACCGAAGCAGCAGCAGACGCCGGAGCCGCCGGAGCACTTCGCGCAATCGGGACTCGGACGACGGCGATTCCTACGACAGCGACGATGACCGTGGCCGAAGCAAGCAGAAGAAGGGGTCCTCGAGGAACATCACGGAAGAACAAATCAATGAGTACATGGCTAAGAAGGCGAAGAAGAAGGTTTCGATTTTTGCTTCCGTTTCTCTTTCTGTTTTTGTTGTATTAATTTTTGTTGAATTCGAGGGTTGAATTTTTCCTGGTTTTGATTGTATAGGCAATTCAAGTTGCGAAGAAGCTGAAAGAGCAGACGGTTTCTGGCTATTCGAATGATTCGAATCCCTTTGGTGATTCCAATCTCAATGAGAAGTAAGTTTCTTTTTCTTTTTTTAATTTGTTGCTTTAACTTGTTTAAATTTGGACCATTTAACTAGAAATTAATGAATTTTTTGTTTTGGGGGTTTCAATGCTTTTGATTCTAATTGTATTGACACTTTTCTGTTACAGTGGATAGTTATGCTTAACAATAATCTTTAACTCTTAAGCATAGGTGTGTATGTGTGTGTCTGGAAGCATTTGTCTGACTAAGTTCAGTCTTTTTATAAACCTTATTCAGCTGAGGAATGGTATTTGTTTTGTGTAATTATTCTGTGGTAGAAGCAGGCCACATTTGTAAATTACTGTCTGCTGTTAGTTTTTTTTTTTATAAGTAATTTCAAATTCATCAATAAAGTGCAGATGGGCGCAACCCTAGTACACAGGAAGTATACTGTCTGCTGTTAGTTGACATCCGCAAGTTATGGTTAGGAGGATACAATTGCTACTTTCATTTTTCTTTTCTTGTGGTGGGTTGAAAGTGCATCCCATATGCATTATATGTGTCACGGGTAAAGCTTTTGTTCATATTGTATGTGCACGCCTTATTGTCTAAAACTAGTTTTTCTTTTTCTTTTTTTATTAGTAATCGAGATATAGCTTGACTGGTTTTTGTTCCAATGGCTTGTCTAAAACTAGTTGATGATGGCTTGACTCGTTTATGGATTAATGCATTTCATTTTCTTGTCATGCATATATCCGACTTCATAATCTCTGATCTGCAGATTTGTGTGGGGTAAGAAGATTGAGCGTGATGTTGCCCAAGGTGTGCCGCTTGACATGTTTTCAGCTAAATCTGAGAAAAGGAGACAGAGAGAACGGATGGTATGAATTTTACTCCATGATTACTTCTTTGCATGTCAGTTACATTCCTTGTCTTTTTGCATTGTCAAGCCTCTGTAGTCTTTGCTAAGGCTTTCATGGCATTGACTACTTACTTCTATCTGGTTAAAAATGACTCATGTCATTGGTGGAAATTATTTTAGTGATATTAAGTAGAAGATAGAATGCAGAAGCCAACTGAAACTCATGGAGAGAGAGGGTAATGATTGTTGAACAATTTTTGGGATTTTGTTTTTATTACTATATCGGAATGGGCATATTCAGATTCATAATGAAGTTATATTTTGTAATTATTAACATGCTTAGAGGCAGGGGGAAGACAGAGGAATTACTAAACGATTGTGGATAAATCACATATTGGGGACCTTAGGGAATAGGTGGTAAAAGAATGGACTGGGATTTTTCTACATCTTAGGTTCAAAAACTATGTCAATCAAAGAGCATAACACATATTGTTGATTTTGAAATGTTTGCGATTCCTGCAAGCTACGACAGTTATGGTAAATATTCCCTTCCATTTGGAGCATGGTTTCATGCTGGAGTATGGATCTTTATCATACGAAACTTGTTGTATATCATGAGAATTACTAATGAGGTCTTCTAAAATATAATCCCATTGCTTCAAATGTAAATCTATCTATTCACTAGGCCTGTCAGTGGATGGGATATGTACTTGAATTTGTGCTGAACCCAATTCATAAAACTGGCTTGGATAATTCTAAATAAAGGTGAAGTATTAACAGAGTACCTGTTGATATATTGGTCAATGTCTCAATCTTGGGATTTGGCTTTAAGATTTATTTCTGAAATTTCTTAGCGAGTTAAGTTGGGATTTAGGCTAAGTTGAGCTGTCTTGGTTTGAGTTGAGTATCATCTCAAGCCTGTTGAATATTTAAAATTAGGGAAAAATACAATTTAGCCTCCCAAACTACCAGCCATTTTCTGGATAGCCCTCCGAACTATCAAGGCTTGGACTCTGGTTCCCCAAACTACCAAAACTTTTGAAAAAGGCCCCCTTCGGCAAAATATCTCCATAATACCTCTGTCACGTGTCATTTTTTTTTTTTTCATTTTTTTTGTTTTTTTTTTTAATTTTAATTGAAAAATGACACATGACAGGGGTATTATGGGGATATTTTGCCAAAAGGGGTCTTTTTTAAAGGTTTTGGTAGTTTTGAGGGGGGGGGGGGGGGAGGGGCCAGAGTTCAAGTCTTGATAGTATGAGAGGCTATCCGGAAAATGGCTGGTAGTTTGGGGGGCTAAATTGTATTTTTCCCTTAAAATTAGCTTTGTAAGAGAGTGCAAACTTTTGAGGGTCAATTTAGTCTCTAAGTCATTTTAAGTCATAGTCTCATCCAAATAATCAATTAAGGGATCCAAATTTAACTTCTGATGTACTTTGTTCTTCAGTTTCATGAAATGAATTACATAAATGGCTTTTTAAGGCTCAATTACTGTTGCCAACGGGCCAAGCTCATAGTGCGATCTTTAACTTTTTCTTGCCCTCATTTGTATTCATGAAGTTTCTCCTATCCTCATAGTAGTGGTTGTTGTAGAGCAGTGGTAGTAATTTGTTACTTGAAAATGAATGAATTAAGACACTTTGTCTACGTATCTTCTACTTTTTGTGTATTCCATATTTGTTGAGATAGGTACATTGGTGCTGCAATGATTATATTTACTCGAATTCTTACTGTAGGCAGAGATTGAAAAGGTGAAAAAGAGAAGGGAGGAAAGGGCTATTGAAAAAGCACAACACGAGGAAGAAATGGTAAATTGGATTACATATTATTTTAAGAGTTGTCTTCTCAAATCTGTTGGCATAGAGAATTACAGTTTTTGTTGTTTCTGCAGGCAATGTTAGCCAGAGAACGTGCCCGGGCAGAGTTCCAGGACTGGGAGAAGAAAGAAGAAGAGGTACGGTGCTGAGCTGTCATCAATAGTCTTTACCTTGTCCTTTGTTTGCTGGATTGAGCTTTCAGTTTTGTTGTTATGTTCTGTTTGTGATGATTAAGATATCATTTCTCTTCTATTGGCAATATAATGAGTGAGCATGTTTCACTCTTCAGTTTCATTTTGATCAAAGCAAAGTGAGGTCAGAGATTAGACTGCGTGAAGGGCGTACCAAGCCTATTGATGTTCTTTACAAGCAGCTCAATGGCTCTGATGATTTTGATATAGAAATAAATGAACCGTACATGGTCTTCAAGGTAACTTCCTTTTATGCCCTGAGGTTCTAGCTTGTTTTCAAATTTTGTCTCCCTTTCCCCCTTCTCTTTTAAATTTTCCTTTCATTTGCTGCGCAGCTTCTTAGCTATGAGCTTTTTCATGCTTCTGTCATGGGAAAGAGTGAGATAACCATAGATAATAGAAATTTCTTTTTAGTGTGCTTTAGATATGCATCATTTTTCTTTTCTTTCTTCCAACTCTCTCTGTCTAGCTCTCTTTTAGGGTGTTGGGTGGAATTGTTATTGAGAGGTAAAAAAAAAAAATATTATTATTATTTTTTGCATCTTCTCCTTCATTAGTTACAAGCAATGTGTCTCTATTGTTGATTATAACCTAGAACTTTTTTAAAAAAAAAAAATAAAATAAAATAACAATTGATGTTGGCATTTGACATGTACCATGGTGTAGGGCTTGACTGTAAAAGAAATGGAAGAGCTTCGTGATGACATCAAAATGCATCTGGACTTGGACAGGGCAACACCAACACACGTAGAGTACTGGGAGGTATCATTCTGTTCCCTTTACCATACATGTTTAGTGGCTATCAATCATTGAGAGTGTTAGTAATAACTTATCATATATATCTTTTGCGTCTTTTCTTTGATTATATTTTCATTGTTATTGTTCCATATGTGAAGTCAAGCCCATCCTGATAAGTTAAAAGCTGTGTTCATGTGTCTGTGAATGGATACATTACTTATAAATTCATTTCATTGAAGAGTGCAGAAGGGTGCAATCCTAATAGATGTATATGGAAAAAGTCCCCCCATTCATTCAAATATATAGGACAACACAACTCATGAATTGACAGCTAACGGGACACCTCACCAGGAACAGCTGGTGGAGACACCTCACCTACAAGGCTAGAACCTTCTAGTCCTATCCTTCTAACAATAATTAAACTTAAGTTTGATTCAGGACAAGACATATTTAAACGTATGGTGCCAGTAGAATAAATTGCTGTTTTACACCAAGTTTGGTAGGAGGGGTGGAAATTGGTGTGTTACTCAAAAGAATTGAGTTTCAGCTTTCCTCTCCTATATTTTTAAAGCTCTTTCGGAGCCCATGAAATTGCTTTTGGTTTAATACCAATCGGTTAATGGAAGATCTGCTAGATGGTGGGAACTTCAATTTTGTTTGAAAGTAACTTATCCAGAAAAAAAAAAAAAAAAAAAAAGCATATATTATAGACACTTTAGTGGCTATTCGCTACACCCCAAAAAAGTTAGTCCCACCTTGAGAAGATGAGCTGCCCACATTGAGTGGCTAGATTATAGAGGTTTTCATGAATACTAAGTCCCACATTTGTTCTTTATTAGGTTGGCTGGGCTTTATAAGTGATTCTAAAAAGCTCCAATTGTAGCTTGACTAGTCCTTTTGGAGTGATAGTAAATATGTTGCTAGCATTTTTCCTGGGTTACACTCTATATGTATGAAATAGAAGCTGGTTGTTGAGCTATATAGTACTCGTGCCATGTTAATCATGTATTATTGATTTTTTTTTCTTTATTTTCTTCTATTGGTTTTCTTTTTTGCATTTTTCAAGCTACTCTTGTGCACAGGTGAGTGCACATGCACATCTTTGTATGTTTGCATTTGCATGCGTGTGTGTGCTTGCCTTTTTTTACCTAGCCTGCATATGCTCATTTCTTTACATATCTAGTATCTCCTGTATCTATTGAAGCCTTACGTCTCCTATGAATGGTCATGTATGATTGACATGATTACTGACCCTTGTTTCTGATGGACATTATCCACAAGGTTATTGTCTGAACATTTGAATTATAACTGCAAAAGTTGGAAGAGTGCTGACTTTAAATGACTTATGTAAGGATTGGCATTTCTGGTCGTTCAACTCGACAATCTCTTGATATGTGCAATTGAACAGGCTCTTTTGGTGGTCTGTGACTGGGAGCTAACTGAAGCTCAGAAAAAGGACGCACTGGATCGCGCTAGGGTGCGTGGGGAAGAACCTCCTGCTGAGTTGCTTGCTGAAGAAAGGGGTCTGCATTCCAGTATTGAAGCAGATGTCAAGAATCTCTTGCAAGGAAAAACTTATGCCGAATTAGAGGCATTACAGTCCCAGATTGAGTCACAGATGCGTTCTGGCACAGCGAAGGTAGTTGAGTACTGGGAGGCTGTCCTGAAACGCCTCCATATATACAAGGCCAAGGTATCTACCATTAGATCTTCTTCAATGTCTTTGCATCTCATCACCACTTATGAGTTTGACTTACTGGTTGTTTGTTTTTAAATACAGGCTTGTTTGAAGGAAATTCACACTAAAATGTTGATGAAGCATCTGCAACGCCTTGAGCAACCTTTGGAGAGTGAAAATATATTGGAGTCTGATCATGATTTAAAACTGAAAGAGGATGACAGTGAGCATGATGTTAATGGTGTGTGCTTTTTGTCATTTGTCTATATATACATATACTGTTGCTCCTAGGATGGCGTGCTCATTATTTTTTCTGCATAGATGCTCAAACATTCTCTCCAGAACCCATAAAGGAAGAGACTTACGAGGATGAGCAAGAGGCTGGTTCATTTTCACCAGAACTGTTGCATGGAGATGAAAATGAAGAAGCAGTTGATCCTGAAGAGGACAGGGCTATGCTGGTAAGTTACTAACACGATGCAATCGCTATTTAATTGTGAGCTTGTGACTCAGAATCAGCTCCAACTAATTGCTATTGAGCATTTAAGCAGATATTTTGACCTTTAGAGTAGAACATCTACTGAACAATTTACTTATAGAGAGCAAGTAACAAGATTTCTTCTTTGATGTAACCATATGAATGTTATTGTAATTTCACAGGAAATGAAACGTATGGCTGTTGTGAAAGAACAGCAAAGACGGGTTCAAGAAGCCATGGCATCAAAGCCAGCTCCATCAGAAGATAATTTTGAGCTGAAGGCCATGAAAGCGATGGGAGCCATGGATGAAGGGGATGCAGTATTTGGCTCTGGTGCTGAAGTGAACCTGGACTCTCAGGTGCCTTTTGTTGGCCATTCTCCCCATCTTTTACCTTTATATTCCAATACTTTGAAGAAAATGATCTTGCATTCGGCCACATTCCCTGTACTATTTTTCTGAAGTCTTATCATTATCTTTTCTTCTGATGTGGATGCAGGTGTATTGGTGGCATGACAAGTACCGACCAAGGAAGCCGAAATATTTCAACCGTGTCCACACAGGATATGAGTGGAATAAATACAATCAGACTCACTATGATCACGACAACCCACCTCCAAAGATTGTGCAAGGATATAAATTCAATATCTTCTATCCAGATCTTGTTGACAAGACAAAGGCTCCGTTGTACACTCTTGAGAAGGATGGGAGCAACGGTGAGACATGCATTATAAGGTTCCATGCAGGGCCACCTTATGAGGACATCGTGAGTTTTCTTGATCTGGTGGTTCGACTTTTTTCTTTTTTAGTAAATGGTTCTCATAGGATTAACTTCAGTGCATTGATTGTATCACAGGCTTTTCGAATTGTAAACAAGGAATGGGAATATTCTCACAAGAAGGGCTTTAAGTGCACATTTGAACGCGGGATATTGCACGTGTATTTCAACTTTAAACGCTACCGTTATCGTCGGTGACGTGCGGCTAGTTTTGCGACTCTTTCCTCTGGAAGCTGTGAATCTCCTACAGCGAGGCCTGTCAAGATTTCGCAAATGTGTTTCAAGTTTGAGTTTATACAAAATCAATTTTGTGTTGTAAAGTATCATTTCTTGTTAGTTTTCAAGAAACCTTTCCATCAGTATATGCTTCGTTTACTTTTGGTGACTTTCAAGGAAACGTGAATGTCCTTCAAAATAGAAAGATATAGAGTGCTGTGAACAGAAACTATGAAGTGTTCTGCAGGCCATATGATCTCCTATCCGGCCAATTCAGTAGTTTTGACATTATGAATTGGACCATGAGATCAGGACTCGTCATACTTGGGTAAGAATTCAGTAGTCTTTTGTTGCTATGATGATCTTATCACTAAGTCAACTCTTTTTTTATTTATTAATTTTTTTATTTTTTATTTTTTTTCTTGCGAGTTAAATTCGAGGTTGGCTTGGTTCAGTTTCAGTTAGAATTTAACCTGTTGGGATTGGAACATGTCTCTTAATAGAACAAAAGGGACACGTATTCCACAAAAGAATACGACAAACACATCCCAATCTCAACGGATCAAATTCATCGAATCCTGTATCTTCTTTTCTGGTTGAAAGAAAAGCAAAATATATACTAATTGATTATGAAGATGGGTCGGTACTTTTAAATCTTTATGTAAAACATGTATTTTCTATGATACCCATAATTGCTAATTCCTACACTTAGAACATGAAAACCATGATGATTACAATAAACACTACTACTAGAGCTAATCACGTAGTTTTTGACTAATTGCATTACTCAAAGTGAATCTCATCTTAATTGGCCTCGATTGGCCGCTGAGAAAGAATTACAAGGTATTGTTTTGCCAATGTAATTTTCTTAAACATATATATCTTAAAGTATTCTTTTTGGTCAATGATGCTTTTTCTTTTCTTTTTTCGGATTGGGCTTATAATTTTTGAACATTTTTTTTCCAAAATCATTTTTCTTCAGAATTTATAATTTTTTTGCTCTCACCAATCCTCTGTAAAATATGCTGATCAAAACAAAACACATGAATTCAACTCTAAAAATGATTTCATATAAAACTAAGAGCATATGCACACAAGGTAAGTGATCAATAAAATTGTACCATATTGAAGATGCATAATCGTATACACAAAAACTAATTTGATTGGATTGAGTTCTAAACCTTCTTTTTGCATAAAATATGGTCTTTGAACATGCTTGAAATACGAGTTGTGTTCTGGACATTAAGAAAAACTTGATCTCTATTGCTTAAACAAGCAATAGTCGAGCGCGTTAGCGCAAAAGTCATTGCGCTAACGAACAAGCAATTGATTAAGCAGTAATTTGAATGCGCAAAACTTTTGTTATGTTAATATCTTTAATTTGATCTATATTTGGTTTAATTCTACTTTTTCTTCAAATAGTTTTTTCTTTGCTAAATTGCCTAAGGCCTACGCTTTTTTGACTCAAATCGTAGATATTATGCCAGTAATACATGTGCTACTGGCAAATGAACTTTAGGGCACTTTTGGGAAAATGCACCCAGTGTTGTAGCTAATCAAGTAGCTCTATAAGCATGTGTACAAGCTCATAATGAGGGACGTGCTCTTACTCGTGAGGGTAATGCAATTATTCATTAGGCTAGTAAATAGAGTCCTGAGTTAGCTGCTACTTGTGAAGTATGAAAAAACTTGAAGATTACCCCAAGTTAAACAATTACTTAATTGCAATTGATATCACCAAACCAATATTTTTTTTTAATACATTTTTGTTTTTGGTTATCTTCAATGCGATAAAAGCTTTAAAAATTAGCACTCCACTTAAGTTTGCGGGGCGAGAATATGGTACAATAAACATTATACAATTTGATGTTGATTTGCATTATGATTCACACATACATAAAGCACCCATTACTCGGTAATGCTTTCCTTTTTTTGACAGTTCCAATCTTCCAATTCAAACTGTATTAAGTAATTGCTTTCTCCATTTCCAAAAGTTGGTTTGCTTTTTCCCAGAGCAACAATCATGCTTAGCTCCAAGTGATTCCAATTACCTCATAACTGCAAGTCCATATCTTTTGGAACATTTCATACTTTAGCAAGCATCTGATCCCAGTCTTTCTTTTTTGTCTTTCCTTTTACTCAAACCCATCCTTGGAATCACTTTACAATAAGCATCCTCTTGGAATCATTTCCACCACCTTTAACTTTGCAGCATGAATATTCAAAGATTGTATACATCCACATAACAAACATATTTGACAGTCAAAATATACGCCAAAGAAGAGAAAACTAAAAAAGTTTATATTCTCAGTACTTTCATATAGTCTCAATACTAACCTCTTCTTGATCAACAATTTGGATTATGCATTGCAGTTCTTGAACAACATCCTTCATTCCTGGCCTATCCCCCTTCTTCTCTCTCAAACAGGAAAGTGCAAGCTCTAAGAAGAGCTTTATGCTTGTCAGTGTATCGCCTGACAGCTCCTTGCTGAGAAGCCGCTGATCCACAACCTCCATGGTTGCACCATTGATGACCCTTTGGCTCACATAAGTGGCTAGGTTGACATCGTCTTGATCACGCGAAAAATCAATTGCCTTCTGGGAGGTCAGAAGCTCAAGCAGCACAACCCCATAACTATAGACATCACTTTTATCAGATAACTGATAGTTGCGATAGTATTCTGGATCCAAGTACCCCAATGTTCCCTGAGCACAGGTTGATACATGGCTCAGCCCTGGGTGAGCCAATCTGGAGAGCCCAAAATCTGCAACTTTGGCATTGAACTCACCATCCAATAGTATATTTGTGGACTTGACATCTCGATGGTAGATGGGAGTATATGCAGCATTGTGTAAATAAGCCAATGCTTCTGCAGTTTGCAATGCAACTCTCAGCCTCGTTTTCCAGTCTAGGAAAGTTGAAAACTTGCCATGTAAATGGCCATGGAGGGTTCCATTTGAGATGTACTCGTAGATCATCAATGGCTGCTCACCTTCCACGCAGCAACCCAACAGTCTAACTAGGTTTTTGTGGTTGACTTGAGAGAGTATCCCAACTTCATTGAGTACTTGTTCGGTGCTTTTAACGTTGCCAACTCTTGCTGACTTAACTGCCACAACGGTCCCATCTTGAAGCTCACCTTTGTAGACTTCCCCAAAACCACCACTCCCTAAAATCCTGTCTTTGGAGAAGTTATTTGTTGCTCTCTTCATCTCTTTCAAATGAAACATCCTCGCAGATTTCCCACCATTGCTTGACTTCAACATCTCCTCTCTTGCCTTGGCCACCTTCTCTAGGCTAGTGAGTCTGTAGGATCTTCTTACTATGATAGCAGTTATTACTACTGCTAGAGAGAAAAAGGAGATTACCCCTATGGAGACCTTTAAGCTGAGTCTAGCTTTAGTGTTTTTCTTCCTTCTCAAGCAAGTTCCAAGCGCATGGTCCCAAAGGTGTCCCTTATTGCAAAGACACCGGAGGCTGCCATTCATACCGGCAGGTAAACACTTGGAAGCACCAGAGCAATCAAGTTGTGTTTTACACACAGGTTCCGATGGGGGAGCCCATTGAATTTCCAACCCCTCTTCCCATTGATCAGCAGGCTTCTCAGGATCCAAATGAAGGATACTTCTGAACGCTCTACAACCTGAATTGTGAAGCCGTATCTTGTACGCCGAAGGCATCCCACCCGCAACAAAGGTGCAACAAGGGTCAAGACCACTTGCACATTGAAGTGCTCGCTTTGTATCAACTTGCCCTGAGCTTTCCAAGTAACGGTGACAGAGACTAGAAGGAGTGCAATTGAGAGGGGAGACGAAAAGCCGGGGTGAACAGTTGAAGAGGAAGATGGTGTTGGATGAAGTGATGTTGAAAGGGAGAGATTGGTTCAACCAAAGGCCTTCACTCACCAGCATGTCTTGAGTAACACATCTGTCAGGCAGCCATGCCGATGGTTGCACCACCATGCGTTGAGATGCGGCCATGATGCCGAGTACAAGATAAGAACTTCCATTCAAGGAGTCAAAATAAATTTTCTGAGAGCCGGGATCACAACGGAGAGAGTAATCCGGGTCACCGCAGTTGGGGTTTGTGCTTAGAGGATACGGGACTTGAATGGAGCCACAGTTTGGGCAGGCCTTTTGAGAAGAACATCGAAGACTAAGGAAAAGAAGAAAGAAGATATGGCTGCAAAGGAAGTGTGGTATTGTGCCCATTTTGCATGTGCAAAGTGGTGAAAAAATTATCGTTCATACAGGAAATCAGGGGCAAATATAAGGCTTTAGCAAGGAATAAAGTGGGTGCAAGAATCTCTGTAAAAAACAATGAAACTTTTGGCTTTTATTGGAGTGGTGGATTCCTCTTGTATGGAGTCCAGAGGGACGCATTTCTAGCTTTAGTAAAGGAAAGCTTTTACCAGAAAAGACCTTGGTGCTAGCTTAGGGTTTTCCAGATTTGCCTCTTCTTTCATGTAGTTGAGCACCAAAACATGAATAATGGGTAAACTGTTGATTAAAAAAATGAAAGGAGGAATTCCACTGCATAATGGCCCTCGAACTAACTACTTTCAAACGATCTGCTTCCTAATAAACTATTGTGTGGATCAACGGACAAGAGGAGCGCAGAAGGCATCCACAACACAATATTACCAAAGATTACTTGTGATCTATCTCATTATATATCTTACTAAAACAAAGCAACAGTAGAATGTGACAAAAAACAGACATCCAATTTGATGACTTATAAAGGCAAAATAGAGAAGAAATAATACATATATATAGGTAAACAAATCAAAGCATGTATATATATCTCCTTGGAAACATGTGCGAGCACAACAAAAAGAGTTCAGAAAAGTAAATTTAGGTTTGTCTTAATATATATATATATATATATATATATATATATATATCTTTGGTTGTGGCAGGAAGACCCCTCTACTACAAGAGATCCAAATTCGACATGAGTCAAGAATCCATTTTCCTTTATGGTTGGATTTTACTCGAAAACTTACTCACTATTTTTGCATTTCTCCCCTCTGGTATCCTTATTTATCATGTCTTCCACTAGGGATCATGTTAGTATTTACAAATAAATTAAAAGCAAAAAAATTCCAATTTGATGACCTATAAAGGCAAAATAGAGAAGAAATAATACATATATATAGGTAAACAAATCAAAGCATGTATATATATCTCCTTGGAAACATGTGCGAGCACAACAAAAAGAGTTCAGAAAAGCAAATTTAGGTTTTTCTTAATATATATATATATATATATATATATATATATATATATATATATATATATATATATATATATATATAAATATATCTTTGGTTGTGGCAGGAAGACCCCTCTACTACAAGAGATCCAAATTCGACATGAGTTAAGAATCCATTTTCCTTTATGGTTGGATTTTACTCGAAAACTTACTCACTATTTTTTCATTTCTCCCCTCTGGTATCCTTATTTATCATGTCTTCCACTAGGGATCATGTTAGTATTTACAAATAAATTAAAAGCAAAAAAATTATTATAAAAGTAAGGGAACTTAGCTTAGGATGAAATCCGAGGAAATGAAATCTGAAGATATTTTATTGAAGGTCACAAACAAGACTTCAAGAACAATTACATACATTATCAATTTATGTAGACATATTTTTGTCCAGGAACAAATGTGACTACAGGTTCATGGTTCACAGAAAAGGGCAGTACAAGGAAAAGATCCTTTTCTTCTACAATTTGTCCGCCTTCAGTTATCCACATCAACAAAGCAACATGACAGTAGCAGGAGAATATTGCATTAACCTTCAACAATTTTTACAGGAGACCTGCACAATATAGTAATAACTGAAATTAACCACTAGGGACTTGGAATATAAATCACCTGAAGGCCAACTTTTATTATTCTCATAACCCATTACTTACCCAAATGGGCTTTGTTTGATGGCCAGTAGTTCAACATCCAACTGCAGTCCAATATAGATACAAAACAGTAAAGATGCATGATAGAAAAAGAGGCCACAATGGAAAGGTGAAGAAAAAGGTGAAAGGAACATAAAAATAAATTGAGAAATAAAAACTTAGTGATAGATTAATTCCAACAGATACATGGTGTGATATCTGTAATTATATTCTTATAGGGAAAAGAGAGTGCCCACTTTTTTTTTTCCCATGAGGGGAAGGAGAGTGCCCACGAAATACAAACAAGCGAGCTTTCAAGATCATGCGTTTATTTCAGGAATGAAACATGCTGAGCCTAATGTTAATTAGTTCAAAAGATGGAAATAAAATAATTGGAGCAAATCTAGTTTCTAAGAGTGACGTGGTTCATTTCTTATCATCTGTCTCTGTTGTTATGACATGGACGGTTAAAGAAGTTTCTTCAGTACTTTTTATGAGCTTCAGAAAGCTTAATCAAGTGAGAGACTTTCTTCCATTGGAAAAACTGACAAGCTCTCAGTAGGTTTACTATTTACAGATCAATTTTATAATAACAGGATAGGACAATCTAATCAAACCAAGACTGTCTAAAGCCAGCCACTTTACAGGGTTGGTCCAACCTAAATCCAGAGAGGAAACCGGAAAAACCCAGGGGAAGAAAGAGGTTAGCCTATCTGAACGAGCACTAGTTTAGGAAGAATCAATTGGGGGGGTGGAGAAAGAAAGGAAATGAAGTTTTTCAGCCCAGACATGTCACTTCTCACCAGAATGCTAGTTCATAAGCATTAAAGTGCATGCCGGAAGCACAGAAAACCCCATCCCATAAGGATCATAGTAATCTTAGTAGTTGTTGCACAAAAGATTGAAAAGAATGCATATTTTATAGCCAAACTTGGAACAAATAACTAAAATATTTTCAAGATCCAATATCAACTCCACAGCTCGATGCAATTTCAAATAACTAAAATATATTCTAGCCACTATACCTCTTGACTCTGCACCTCTAACATTTCTAACTAAGGAAAAAAGAAAGTTAATTGTTTTATTTTGAGGATGATTCATCCAACCATGGTAAAACAAATCATACACTATCTATCACAACGGCCAGTTGTAGGCCCTGTCTAAGATCATGTGTGTCTCTCATACATATGAGTTCAAGCTAATACTTAACTTTGTTCTTAATCTTCACACAAGAAATCTTGGGAAAGAAATAAAAACAAACTACCTCTATTGTCGCATTAGGAGGGATTTCCTGGACTCCTTTGCTTCCATAAGCTAGCTCAGGAGGAACAATTAGTAATCGCTGCATAAAGCTAATTAATCAAACACTTGATAGAGGCTGTACAGAGATCTGACTAGCTGAACAATATCCTCAGCCAATTAAATAAATTTCCCTCATTGCAGTTATTGAAGTGTGCTCAAATTTAAAGAAATGAAGGCATGAAAATTCCACCAGCTTTCCACTTCTCAACCATACAATTTTTATTTATAAACTACATGGGATTTGCAAAAGGCAAAAAAAGAGAGATCTTGGATCTAATAAAAGTTTATATCTTCATTGTAGTCAATCATTTCTAGCACAATGACCCACTTGAAGCTTAAAGCCAACTGCTGAAAGGAATCGCATATGTACTTCTGAAAATTGTGAAGTTATGGTAAGAGAGTTGCAAAGATATAACAATGAAATGCAAGAAAGTGGTCTCACCTGACCTCCAACCCGCATGCCTTGTACACCTAGATCTAATCCTTTAAGGACTGAGCCCCTCTCAGATTGGCCTACATCAAATCCATATGGCTGCAGCAATTCAAGTATATTGACAAAAGATTAAGTGGGAATCGGTTAATAAACAGTTGTCAATCCTAGGCAAGGGGAAATTAGCACTTCAAGTGAATAATTAAAGTTGTTCATATGTATGAGTATGTACAAGGGTGATTGAAGTTTACTTTCTGATCGGAGATTGAAATTTACTCCCTGCTCTGAATATAAGTGTCGAAGATTTTTCCCTATATAAGCTCAACAAAATAGGGTGCAGTTTTGATAAAGGATGATCTTTATGTGCAGTGGAGACTCATTAGATTTTATTGGTGTGTTGCAGTCTAGTAAGAGACGGAAAATATTTATTGGCTTTTCCTCCTTGTCAGTGTACATATCATTCGGAGTTGGCTTTCCGGTGTTCAAACCTAAAGGAGATGATATGAAATGCCTCTCCCTCAGCCTAATTATATGCAGTACAGATGGAGAGAGACTGGATAACTTTTTCGAGAAAGAACCACTTCACCTAAAGCGGTTACTGGCCACTACGACTGTTAAAATAGCACTGCTTATAATGACCAAAAGCTGTTGGAATCTGTTGGTAATTGTAATGCCAATGCAAGTACAAGCATAACTGCTTCATTCTATATACATTAGGAATCATATATATATATAAAAGCTGAGTTCTTTCTTAAAATGACATAGAATGGCGACACGTGACATAAACCCATACTTTTTAGTGACTAAACCGGTCCTTTAAGTACTGAACCAGTCTTCTAAATAAAATTCAGTCGGTCTATTTAATATATGTTTATACGTTTACTTAAAAATCCATATATAGAATCAAGAGTTATATGTATTGATACGGTATTTAAAAACCCATATATAGAATCAAGAGTTATATGCGTTATATAGAATCCCATATATAGGAAAACAAAAACCCCCATACATACCAAAAAAAAAACCCATATATACATTATAATAAACGCACGTCTCTCTTTCTCTCTCCCCATTAACGTCTTAAAATATTTCAGCATTTCAGAATATATATATATATAAAAGCTGAGTTATTTCTTATAATGACATAGAATGGCAACATGTGGCATGAACCCATACTTTTTAGTGACTAAACCAGTCCTTTAAGTACTGAACCAATTTTTTAAATAAAATTAAACCGATCTATTTAGTATATGTTAATACGTTTACTTAAAAATCCATATATAGAATCAAGAGTTATATGTATTAATACGGTATTCAAAAACCCATATATAGAATCAAGAGTTATATGTGTTATATACAATCCCATATATAGGAAAACAAAAATCCCCATACATACCAAAAAAAACCCATATATACGTTACAATAAACGCACGTCTCTCTCTCTCTCCATTAACGCCTTAAAATATAGAAGCTTTTTGGAATTTGTATATGTCTATATATATATATAAAAGCTGAATTCTTCCTTAGTATCCCGAGCATTTTTGCGGGTTATGAGCTAGTAACTATTAATAATAGAGTACATAGTAGATTTGTGAGAAGTGGCACCATTCTTATCTTACCGTTCCTCCTCCAACACCAAGTCCTTGTCTACTAGTCATAAAAGTGATACCCTTCCATTTAGCAACATAGTGAACCTACAACATGAAGATACATAGTAAATTGATAATATCTGAATTTTGCTAGTCAATAGATGATTGCCAAAAATATTACACATGGTTATAATTTTGACTATATATGTGCATGCGCACCACACACCACACATACGCCTTTGAAAGTTGAGGTTTATTGCTATAATTAGGAAGCAGAGTAACCATATAAGTTAAACATTGAAATTTAAGCAGCTCACAACCGTACTGCAACCCGGGATCCCTTCACAGCCTGAAGTCCAGCTCCAACCTTTAAATCATAGTACCTGAAGGATTCACCAGAAGAATTTCAGCATAAATTTGAACCTGAGAACTGAAATGCAACTTCTAGGAATGAAGTTAACCAACAAAACAGTACTAAACTTAGAGGTTATGAGCTAACACTAAAAAATTATTCTGTGCCATATAATAAGAGACAGAATTTAGAAAAAGTTCTAACACAATCTCCCCCAGGAAAGTCGAAAAAAGAAGAAAATATTATGTAGATGTATTAAATGAACAATGCCCTTTTGAGGTAGAATCAACTAGATGTAGCATCTTATCTCATGGAAAATGCAATTTCATGTAGCTTAATGAAGTTTAAGGCACCACAAAATAAATTGAAGAAGACCAAAGCATACGCAAACAAGCAAAAGAATTATAGGAAGCAGACAGTTATAAATAAGTGATGACTGAATTACTGACTTCAGACCATTGGGTAGGGCTGTAAATTCACTTTCAGGTACTTTTGCTCCTCTTAGCTGCAGCAAACAAAAATATTACATGATTTGCAACTGTGGAAACTTTTATTCTTTCTTTAATCCATTAGCACCAATAATCATCTCTGAATAAATTATGCAATAATAAGGGAAAAATAAAAGAAAGTCAAAAGGAAACATACAGCTCTTCTACTTGTGCTAACAGCCTCAGCCACATGAGAGACACAGAATCCCGCAGCTGACACATAACAAAAGTTAATCAGCCAAGTAAGCACAGAAATTGCGTATTCATCAAAAGGAAAGAAGCATTATATTCACAGATGATGGTTGTCCAACTGTGGAAATATCGCCCAAATTTTCAACAGAAAGTTTATATGGCAAAAGCATATACAATCTTACTTCGATGTTAAAAAAAAAAAAACCAAATAGATTTTCAAAGACCCAAATGATCGAATCAAAACAATTCAAAGTCAAGAAGAAATTTTTGTGCTAAATTTTTTACGAGTAATACAATATACACAAAGAAAACAGCTTTAAAGCCAAGAACTAACCAGTTGTGAGGAGAGAACCAAGCAATGCCCTTCTTCCTTCATACTGTAAAGATAGCGTGGCTGGTTCTGCAGCATCATTGGAGGAAGAGTATGAGCACCTACATGGAAACCCATTTGGATTTCTGTCAGATGGTCTCTTCCCTGTCCCTATGGAAGTCCAACCAATTGGTTAAGCACATTCTTGACACAACCCACATTACAAATGGTCAGTGTGTGTGTGTGTGTGTGTGTGTGTGTGTGTGTGTGAGAGAGAGAGAGAGAGAGTACCAATAATGGGAAATTGGATGATAGGCCTACGAAGGAGAGGTAGAGTGTGGTGATGGCAAGGGAAGAGGGAGAGTGCCATTGGGTATGGTTAGAATGACCGTTAGATAAGAGAGATGTGAAATCAAATGTTCTGGTTTTTGTTTGAGAGAGTTAGAGAGACGATAACATCATCGATTTCATCCACACGAGGGAACGACTGTCGTTTTGCCTTGCTAAATTCCACAAGACCCGATTCCCTTAGCTTTAGGCCACATTGTCACGGGCAGTGCTACGCAGTAGCAAAATTTCCGGAATTCTTCCGGAAATTTTGCTTGTGGATGGCATTTTTGTAATTATTCATAATTACAAGAAATGCCATCCACAAGCAAAATTTCCGGAATAATTCCGGAAATTTTGCGACCGCCAAACATTACCCCATTGTCACTCTCTAGCAAGAGAAATGCTATAGTCCTACATTTTTCTTCCATAATTATCCCACAATTTTCATGCGACACTCTTAATTAAATTTTGGAATTTTTTTTAAACAATAATTTAAAAGTTGGTTAGTACTGTCACATCAACAATATAAAATAATTATGAGATAAAAATGTAGTTTATAGTATTACTCAGCTAGCTAAGTATATTTTATAATAAGTAATATTACTCTTCACACCCATTTTTTTATAAGTACTCTTCACACTTATTTATCACACATATTTTATATAAGTTAATGTAACGTGTTTTAAGTAGCTTCTCATGCCAACCATCTAAAAAAATAAAGAAAGTAACTTAAAACATGTCACATTAACCGTATGAAATGAGTATAATAAATAAATGTGAAGAGTAGAATTACTCTTTTGTAATGCCCGGGTGGGAAGCATTTTAAGATACAATATATTAAGACGGAAAAAAAAAAGTAAAAACATTTTAAAAATGCGCGGGTTATTGCTTACAAACTCATTTGGCCAGCAGTCCACATTTTATGAAAATAATTGTCACGATCTCCCTTTTATGAAAATGAGTGTCACGTAGTAGTCTACATTTTAGTGGTTGACGCAGTAAATAATCACATGGACTATCATGCATTTTATAAGGACTTATAGTAAAAGTTGTAATACTCTTAGGAACACTCAAACCCTTTAAGACACGTTTAGTGTGTAAAAGCAGACCCAAAAATGAAATATTTATTATCTATTCTTAAAAAATATATATTAAAAAAACATAGCTATTCTAAAAAAAAAAAAAAATGAGGAATAGTTTTTCTTCTTTGATTTGGTAATCCCCCTGGCCCTAAAACACATGCAACGACCTAACAAAATTAAGGTGTGAAGAAAGATATTTTTAAATTATATGTACCTTCGGTTATCCTTTTAGTTATTCATTTTGAGATGAATTTTCTTCATTTTATATAATTTTTTAATATTTCTTGAGAAGGAAATATAAAATAATCATCCACAAAAATGCATGGTGTAAAAAATGTATAAAAATGTATCAAACCTTTTAAGGTTGTCGTTTTGACATAATTTGTTCTTTTCCATTTCATATGACATTTTTCATACAAAACTATTAAGTTAAAATTTATAAAATTAGATTCATTATACTCTCCTTAACACTTCTAAAAAAGTTGTCCTAAAATTATTTCATAAAATTAGATAAAGTGAGAACCATCATGTTGCTGAAGTTAAGGAATTCATCCTCTAGACCCATCATGCCATAGAGAATAAACCTAAGCCATGTCCTTTTTCTACACTTGCTGATATTTAACGCAGCCTTGAAAAAAATTAAAATTTCTTTCCCCCAAGCAAATATTGCAATATACATCATTTCAAAAGCTTAATTTAACAAAAATGATTTATTAGTTATTTAATTATTATTATAACACTCCCCTCACATGTGGGCATAAGTGAGACTCAACAAATATGTTGTAACCGTACACAACGATGATGAATAATAAAGAAAAGAAAAGAGAGAAAGCAAGGGATCAAAAAAAACAAGACAAGATTTACGTGGTTCGGCAATTTGCCAACGTCCACAGGTATGCGGCTATATTCAATAGAATAATGATTCAATGCCACCTAAATATACAACTTTTCACCACCTTCATAGGCAAGGTGGTCCCCACTACTTTTTGAGTTTTTTTATTTTTTAAAAATAAATTAAAGTGGGGGACCACCTTGCCACATAGACAAGGTGGTGGAAAGTTGTATATTTAGGTGGTAGTGAATCATTACTCTATTCGATAATATCATTTAAGGATACAGAATAACATATTTATAGCAAAACCCTAATATTCGAACAAATATGAAAAATTTCAAAATATCTTGTACCGTTGGCTTTACTCCGTTCCACCAACTGGCCACTTTATTAGTACTCTCGTATTACTTTCTATGCCCAAGAGAATATGAGTCATTTATTCCAACAAAATGGGAGGTGAACGATGAAAATAAAGTTTGAACTCAAAAACTTTTATCTTGTACCAAATAAAAGGTGATTGATTTAATCATGTCATTAATATTCTAACTATGTATAAAGTTTGAATATGAAAGAAAGATGTTATAATCAATGTTCTGCCCTAGAGCAGGACCTTCTAGCAGGAAGATGTTCCTCTGCCGTATCCGAAGAACTATGCCTTCCAAAGCACTTGCTTTCATTTGAAAGCCTTGTTTTCTCATCTGGTTTCCCTCTTGCCTTCTCACTGCTTTCCACCCATCTTCTAAGCCTTTGAAGTAACTTTCCCCTTCTCGAACAAGCATGTTCACTGCTTTCAACAACAAAGCAAGGCTCATTTTGCTCTAAAAGGGAACCATCTAATTCATGCTCTAACCTAGAATTTCCAGTTTCTTGGCAACCTTCGAAACATGAACCAGAGTGATTTGTCTTGTCATGATTCTTCATCAACTCATGCCTTAGGCATGCATTGCTCCATCGTAGGAAAATCAGTTCCTTAACCTCAGCTGCTCGATCCTTCTGGAACTTTTCCAGGTCATTCACAAGCTGATTGTAAGCTTCCTTTGTCATACTTTCTCCTTCAATCTGCAAGACGAGAACCTCAAAATTGTTAGACCATCAATTTGAGATAAAAGACGGAAGTTCGCTACTTTGTTGTCACATTTCGACTTATTTTTTTACTCAACACAAAATTAGCAAGTTTGAGTTGAAAGGTCTGATCCATTTAATTAGATGGATCGGGTTAAGATAGTCTTATCCTCAAGTCTCGATACGACCCGAACCCAACACGCAAAAACAAATGGTCACCCTAATTTCAACCCAACTCAATAGCCACAACTATAAGGTTCAAATTTCTTATCAAATCATCATTTTTCCTAAAAGTTTAAACTAATTACAAAATATGAATTTAATCATTTAAATTAATATTTTAACTCTCTCCCTCAATAAATGAGATCCAACACGTAAAATATTTTAATGAAATTGGGGATAAATTGTAGGGCCAAGATTCGAATTCATGAATACCTCTACTCGAAAACCATATTAAATTATCATCTATCTCAAAAACTTACGCTAATAGAAAAGTATGAATTCAATCGATTGAGTAATACTTTATCATCTCCAAAAGCTTAAAAGGTGTCGTTGTGGTATGTCAAAGGATGTTAAATATGTACACAAATTCACTCTAAATGCAGAAGGGATGATCAAACCTTGGAGATAGATGGAGCTAATTTTTCTGCCATCTCAAGCTTCTTCAAAAGTTCAATATTTTCCTCCTGCATTTGGTCCATAATCTTGTGCAACTCTCTAACTTCTTCCTCCAATTTCTTGGTGACATCATTCCTTGTTTCTAGCGCATCATAATTTCTCAAAATTTCTGCTTCTCTATCTTCAATCTTCATCTTTTGCTTCCTCATAACACGTGATTGCTCCTTTATTCTTCTCAAAAGTCTCTTTACCTTCCTTTGAAGCCTCCTGTTTTCTGATTTCCCCTGTTCTAACAGCTCTAAAACTCCCATATATTGTCCTACCAAATTGTCAAGTGTTTCATTGTCTGTCTCCACCCCTGAAATTTCCCTGTCCAAGAACTCAACACGGGTCTTCTCCAACAACAACATGTTCTTAAGCTCGATAAGCATGGACTCTCTCTCTTTCAAATCACAGTAACGAATAAACTGCTTCTCTAGCTCCCATTCCATCTTTCCAAGATCTTCTATCTGGCTTCTTAGGCCTAAAATCTCTTCAACTTTGGCCTTGTCCCCATGTTCTCCATCTTCCATAGAAAATATACATGTGGAAGGAAGGCTACGAAAGCTATCATCTTCATCTTTAAACGCATCAGAAGTATTGGTTTCGAGAGAATTTACCTGGGTTTTCAATGAATAGTCTTTAAGAACACTTTTTCTTGCCATGATCCTAGCATAGATAAAACCAGCAACAGATATAACAGCTACAGAAATACCAGCTTTGAGGAGTACTGGCTGCATCACCTCTGCCTTTGATGCTGTCTCCATCTTAGAAAATAACAATGCTTCAGGAATTTGGTTAGGCTGGTTGATGAGAACCCAAAACTGTATGCCAAAAAAACGCAACAGAGTTGAGAAGATTTTTATTTGTTTGGTTGGTTATCAATGGTGATCAATCGAATAAGAATAGTTGTTATATCAATGGTGATCAATCTAAGCTGAGTTTAGATTCTTTACTTTTGTGTTTCCTTGGTTTTCCTTTCTCTAGAGGCATAGTGGGGTGTTGCTCCTCTAAGCCAACTTCTTTTTGCTTTCCTGAAACTGTTAGGAATCTAATTCCTTTTTTATTAGCTCCTGTCGTTGCATGATAAATCATTAACATCAACAGTCCAATTGATGGACAAAGATCCTCTTAGAAGTCATTTCATAATTAAAATTTTTTGCTATTATATTTAATGGTATACATGTTGTTACATTATTTAAAAATTATTTACAATGTTTAAATGACGCGGTAACATGTTTATTTTAGAGTATGCTATACACTACATCGATGTCCCGGTCCTATATATGTTACACCGACATCCCCCTATCTCATTTGGTTAATGTAGGTCTATCAGTTTTTGTTAAAAAATAAATAAATTCAAGGATTAATAACATTGTCACACAATTTAATGATGTGACAGTAAAAATCACTCATTGAATTAGCACTTACAAAATAAAAAAAAAATAAAAAATCAAATGTTAATTTTCAGTGACCTACTAAATAACATTACTCTTTATTTATCTATAACGAAAACATAAACTTTAGGACATAGGGTCTTGGAGTTGGAAAATGCTAGCCATCTTCCCATTTTCCTCTCATCCCCTTACTCCTTGATGTGGCTATGCAACATGACACTGCCACGTCAATCCCAAAAAAAAATTACCCAACCTTTTTTATAGGTGGCCGACAACCTCCAACTGAACCTCCAGGAGTAGTCGCACAGATCTTGGATCCTTCGAGGTGGTTGCTAGTCACAATATCTCTCCAATTGTAACCACCAGATCGGGTGATCCCAACCAACCCCCTCATGGTAGTTGTAGGCAGCGCCGACTTGAAGAGGCTGTGCACATTTTTTTATTTGACTTAGCAATGCCGTCAGGCGTCAGCCATAAGAGGTAGGAGTAAAATTAGAATATGTATAGCATTACTCCTTATAAGTTTATTCACGTGTCCCGAACATCAAGTAGGGGTTTTTTTTTCCTCATTGGATTGTCCAAACAAAATCATTTTGTTATGTTAATTTTTTGAAACTCTTTTATAAATATCCTAAAGAGTTTAAAATGTTACTCAAATTACACTTTGATATAAATAAACCACCAATGTAAAAATTTATTAATAGTAAGGCAGGCATTATTTAAGGATTTAGCTTAGGTCCAGTTCTGGTTGGAATTAGACTTGTAGGAATTAGGGTACGTTTGGATTTGCAATTTTAAAAAGTACAATTTAAAATAACGATTTTAAAAAGTGCGATTTAAAGAAATTGATTTTTAAAAACGCAGTTAAGCGTTTGGCAAAATCGCAGTTTAGCCTTTAAAATTGCGAATTTACTTTTAAAATTCTGTGTTTTCAAAAAAGTACCATCTTATCTGCAATTTGAAAAAGCAGATTTTCTGTGTTTTCAAATCACAATTTTTAAAAACGCAGTTCCCAAACGATCTATGTTCTGCGATTTGGTTTAAAATCACACTTATTGTCTACGAAATCGCAATTCTAAACGCACCCTTAGAATAGGAGACAAAAAATATCAATAGGTATAATTCTAACAAAAACTAGACCCAAAATCAAATCTCTCTTCTTCTTTTTTTGAAATATTCATTGCAAAAATGGATAAGTGAGTGACAGAGAGAGAAAACCAGTCTCAACAAATAAAATAGAAAAATGCTACAAATCATTTTGCTGTTTATTCGCTGTACATTTTCATTCTTTTTTTTTTATTTTTATATATAAATCCAATAATTTTTTTTAAAAAATCCAATAATTAATTTGCAAAAGAGATGGACAACATAATTATGTATAACATATCTCAATAAAATAAGATTCATTCCCAATTTCAATACTCAGCTATCTTCTCGTGCATAGTAAGTGAAAGAAAAAGATAATCACGTAGAAAAATAAAAACAATAGCAGAAATAATAAAATAGACAAAAGATTTTACGTAATTCGGTCTATAACTTATGTTCATAGAATAAAGTCCAAACAGCTACATTATGCTCTTAAACAATATCACAAATGCCCAAAAGAAAAAGAACAAAAAAAAAAATGTGGGGACAACTATAAGCCAAAATAAGAGCCAATTATCGGCTGAAATGAGAGTCGAATATAGGCTAAAATGAGTATGAGTTTTAAACAATACCACAAAGGCCAAAAGATAGGTCTGGGTCAACAATTGAACCAACAATGACCAAAATAATATGGACAACTTGGCCTCTTTTTTTTTTTTTTTTTTTTTAAGTAATTCTCTTATTTCTTGCATCTGCGCCACACAAACCCTAATTTTTTTGTTGATCTTAGGGCATCTCCAACAGAGGTGCTATTTTAACCAGAATTGTTAAATTTGACTTTTTTTACTATTTTTTTCAATCCAGCAGAATAGCTTCTTTAAGCTTTTTTCCTTAACAGTGAACAGTGAATAGCCAACAATGGCTATTTACTATTTATCTGTTTACACTTTTTTTATTAATATTTTTTTCTCTCCCCCTCTTCGTCCCTCTCTGCCGGCCATGAACAACCAACAAAATCAGGAACAACCAACCAAAATCGACCATGAACATCCAACAAAAAATCATGAAACAAACCAACCAAAATCAACCATGAACAACCAACCAAAATCATCAAAATCAACCATAAATATAGCTTTAGCCGTGATACATATAACCGAAACAGGGGAGACATTCAAGCTTCAAAATCAGATGGGTTCAACTAAAAATCATCAACCAAAATCATCAACCTATTTTACCAGTCGCCGAAAATCACCTCTGACTCGGCCGGATCCGCGCCTAGCTCAACCGGAACTCGTCTCAGGCCACCGAAACTCGACTCATGAAGGATCGGGTTGATGGGTTTCGTCTGGGTTCGTCGAGTTCAGCGGTTGTCTCTCGGAAATCGCTCATAATCACCGGAAATCACCTCTGACTCTGCCGGATCTGCGCCTAGCTCAACCGGAACTCGTCTCAGGCCACCGGAGCTCGACTCATGGAGGACCGGGTTGATGGGTTTCGCCTGGGTTCGTCTGGGTTAGTCGAGTTCAGCGGTTCTCTCTCGGGTCTCTCCATCTCCAGCTCTCCCTAAATCCCTCGATCTCTCTCTCAGTGTTTCAGATGAAAAGAGAAAGGAAGAACAAGAAAGAAAGATCAGGAAGGAAAAATGAGGAGAATAAAAGAATAAAAAAAAATATAATAAAAAAAGAATAAAAAATAATATTTAAATGTAAGTAAAGAGTTGAATAGTAAATCTGTTGGAGAGAATATTGGAAAAACAGTAGTTAAAGTAGAGATTGATACTTTTTGAATAGCTATTTTAACTCCAACTGCTGGAGATGGCCTTAGTACCTTGCGGCCTGCGTCACTCCTATCTCTTTTTAGAGTTTGACCTGCTATTGACAATTCACAAACACAGCACCAGGCATACGACGACTGAGAGGCGATGCAAAAATGTAGAATGTACAACTTCATCTTTTTGTCTGATTCAAACATAGAAAGTCATTTGAGAGATTTCACAGTGGGAGCAACAGCAATGGATGGAATCGTGGTGCTCACATGATATGAAGACGGCCGCGGTGACGACTGAAAAAATTGTTTGAGCCTATCTCTATGATAAAATTCAACTCAACAATCTTTACCAAATACCACTTTCATTTTCCGTGGGACTAAGTAGATCGCCTATCTCTGATACCATGAAAAAAAACATAAACCTAAAAAAAAAATAAAGATTAAGTACATAACAATAAAATAAAGACAAGATTTTCTGTGAAAAAAGTCCAAATGGCTACATTATGCTCTTACTTTTCTTAATGAATTTATAATACAAATTATCCATATTTGTAGGGTTGTAAAGAGAATACAAAAATGTATGAAAGAATATCAAATCAAATCAAAACTGAATGTATTCTGAATTGATTATAATTAATGCTGAAATCAAATCTCTTTAATATATTCTAACAGTAAGAACACTTAGTTACCAATTTCCAGTTTTCCACGGCATGCTACTAAAAGCTTGATCTTTTAAAATTATGATTAGCCTTAAGTATTGATTTAACTATTTAAGTATGATATCACAGAAGATAGGGTATTCAAAGAGGTCATAAATAATTGATTCTGCTTTGTTTGATATCAGTTTAGCATCAAATTAGTATTGTATATTGGATTTAATAGTCTTGTCTTTTCGGCCCTGACCCAACGACATTACGTTGTTGGGGGTACCTTACCGTGTGCCTACTTAAAAAATAAAAAAAAAAAAAATACCCCAACATGCATTAGCAAAGTTGTATAAAAAATTTATGGCTTTGTTGAACACTTCAAACATGAACGCCTACCTTATTTTAGAAAAGAAGCGAACGAGATAATGATCACGAATATGAGTTGTTTATGAACTTTGAATGTTATACATCAGAACAAACAACTAAGATTAGGGCAAGCCTACAAAGAAAAACTAAGAATAGAGCAATAGAAAAAGAAAAAGTTAGTGCCAATGATCATGAATAAATAAATTGTTAGGAACAATAACACTTGCTGTTGCCCATCTGTACCGGAGTTTGCAACATTAGAGCTTGGCTGAATTCTTCATTCCATTAAGAGCAGACATTGCATAGTTTGCTTTTATTTATATATAAATGTTATATTCCCATCCCAAATTATTTGTCTGCCTTAGAAGATCAATAAAACCCCAATGCAATGAAAAGGACAAAAAAAAAAAAAAGCAATGAATAGATAATGATTTGGAGGCTGTAAATTATAATGCAGAGTCATGAAGGTTGCAATGCAGAATGTAAGAAGAAAATGAAAAAGAAAGTTCTAATTAATAAGTTCCATAATTAAACATTTGATGGACGTTGCACGGGACTCAACAAACGGTGGCGGTGTGTTGAATTCTTGAAACTCTTCTATCATCAGGCAGAGATCACATTCAGCTTCTTTCTAAAGCTTCCTTAGAATAGTTTTTACTGCTAGCCTAATCCAAAAGAGGAATTTCTTGGCTTCAGAAGTTTTGAGTTTTTGGATATGGCACTGCAACTTGTTTTGCCAGTAAGACACATATAATACTGGTGTCTATGCCCAAAAATAGACATTTACAGGATTCAAAAGAGCCCCTTCTCAAGATATAGTTGCCCTTGACATTCTTTCCATCCTGCAGCATACATAGCAATATAAAAGCTGCAAATATCTTACTTGATGAAGAATAATTTCTCAAATCTGTGACTGTCAACTAGCTATTTGACAGGGCAGACATAGGCAACAACCTTATAGTAGATTAGCAAGAAAGTTCTTGTTAGGTTTCTCCTATGCCAACATTAAACCATTGTCCATATGATGGAAAAATAGGCAACTTGGCTAATGAAATGTATAAAAATTTCACAGATCACACACACAGAGAGACATCCTAGACAAATTTTTGAAGGAGAGGGAAACAAAAGTGTAAGTGAAAATAATTAATCTCTAAACAAGCTTATCATATACAAAAGGTGGAGAATAAATTACTAATTGATTCTTGATGCAACCAGATTTCTACAAGAATTCTATTAGGAACTCAGCCCTCCTTCTTCACATGCTGTCACATTACATTTAGCTATCCAAAACAGAAGGTGTTTAAGTATTAATCAGATCTTTAAATTCACCCATTTCTATGGGCTTAAGATTTTGTTATCCTTACATTTGTTTATCTAAACTATTGCATTACACCAATCCACTTGCAATGTTTTTCTAAGCCTGATGATTTAAAAGATTTTCAAATTTCTTTTTCTATCTGTCAATAGAAACAAGAGACCCTTTAGCACATGATTCATAGCAGGAATTTGTACAGAAATCACTACCCTTGTAAACTATTCCCATGAAAATGCCAGAACAATTTTCTAAAAGGCCAAGAGGAAGTGAAACAAGTGGCCGCTCTGTACCTCAAAAGTTTTCAGGACTGTCATCCAACTGTTTCTCATCTTCTATATCCACCTCCAAGATTTCCTAAGAAAAAGCAACCGCATATTAATACCAAAAAGAGCAGGGCATTCCATTCAGCTACCATTCTCAGTTAGAAAATGACTCACAGGGATCCTCTGCTTCAGATAATTAGCGACTCTGGCCAGAACATCACTACGTTTGTGCCAAAACCGACCTTTAAGACTAATCTTCACAAAAGGTCCATCTAAATCAGCAAGTTCGACTACTCCTAAAAAACAAATGTTTTTTTCACCTTTTTAGGCACCAAAAACTAACACTTTTTTTCACAATGTTCAAATCAAAATAGTCATATATTGTGTGAATGTGTGACCATGGGAGTATTGACCTGTTATGCCGACAGAAGAGTCGAAGATCTGCGCCAGCTCCGCACGGGCATCATCTAAAACCTGTCTAACGTTGTCTTCCGTCAGATCGAGCGGTGGTGGGGATGAAAGAGCTGCTGCTAAAGCCGGTAGCCTCGTACGACTCGATGATGTCAGAGGCTGTGCAACCACTACCATTCTCTCCCCTAGCCTTGGCCTTTCTACGAGGTTTCGGATGTTTGAGATAGGAAGAGAATTACAGCAGAGGACTGATGATAGCATCACGGACACCATGTGATGATGACGATGATGGTAACAGCGGAGACACCCCTCCAGCGACATCCCTTTTCACTTTGAAGCCTCTTTCTTTCTGCTCCAATGAAGAGACATCCAGAGGAGGAATGGATAGCTTTTAATTGGATAACCGCATATCTGCTGTGAAAAACTCAACGGCTGGGATGCAAACATAGGAATTTAAAGCAAACTCCGTGACTTCTCCGTTACAGCCGGCCAATTCACTACTCACTCGCCATGGACATGGTTTTCTCTCCCAAACTCTTCTTCCTCTTCCTCCTCTTCTTCGTCTTCCTCACAGCTTCTCTCAAACCCAGTAGTATTGTTCATGCATTTCCCGATGATCAGAGCCCAACCCACTCCGCCCAAATCAACTCCAACTCCGTCCTCGTCGCCCTCCTCGAGTCCCACTACACTGAGCTCGTCGAGAAGGCCGCCTTGTTGCAAACCCTGGAGGACTTGGTCAGCCGCCGCAACGTCACCTTCTTCGCCCCCGTACGGCAACCACGCGCTGGACCGCGAGTTCAAGCTCTTCCTCCTCGAGCCCAGAAACCCCCGGTCATTACAGACCCTCGTGCTCTCCCACATTGTCCCCGAACGTGTTTCCCTCGACGCGTGGTCGACACTTTCGCGACTCTCTCATTCACAATCGACTCGAGCTGACAATAAGCCAGGCTTCCGGCGAAAAGTTTGTCGGTTCGGCGAGTGTGACTAAGCGTTCGTAAAGCACTGCAATAAGTTCTTTTATGGCATGTTTCGATGCATTAACTTTTTCAAATATTTTTCAAATTGAATTCAAATTTTATTCAGATTTTATTTAATTTTTTTTAATTTTGTCTCAAATTTTCAAACCATCCAAAAATAATTTCAAAAACAAATTTTTTTTTTTTTGACATTCGCAATTTTTCAAAAAACTTGCACACCTTTAATCAAAAGAGACATTTTTTATTAATAATAACATCCAAAAAAATAAAAAATAAAATCAATAATAGTTGCTTTTAGTGGTGACGGTGATAAAATATATGAAAAAGCTTTATTTTGAAATATTGGGAAGAGAAATAAATTGACTCACAATAACACATTTAAAACCCTTAAGTTATAAGCTGTTTTTGAAGTGCCTCCCAAACTATCGATGTGTTCCAAAAATATCCCATTTGTCAAAATATTTCTATAATATCCTTGCCACGTGTCATGTTTTCAATTAAAAAATAATAAAAATAAAATTTAAAAAATCAAAGAAATATTAAAAATATTTTAGAAAACTATATATATATATATTCCTATTTTGGCCAAAATGGTGGCTTAAGGATGGAGCCAAACATTTTAATGGGAGGGGGCCAAATAAATTTTTTTCTTAAGTAGGGGTTAAAGTATATATATATATATATATATATATATATATATATATATATATATATATATAAAGGCAAATTTTAAGTAAATTAAACATAACCCAGTTTTGATATTTTTATTATTCCCTTCAAATTAAAAATCAATAAGCAAAAGTGAAAAGAGTTTTTTGGAAAAAAAAATTAAAAAAATAAAAATAAAAAAGAGTAAAGAAAACCGCTGTCCAAATATTCAAAAAAATAAAAAAGGTCTCAATTTTTGTACTAAAATTGAGAAATTTCAGTTGGATGAATTGTGTACTTCTCCGCCTTCTCGCAAGACATTACATGAATAGCATGGCTCTTAAAGTTAACATACTCTTGCTCCTTTTGTTAGAACAGCCCACTAACTGTTATACAAAACCTACTATATTCTACACAAAACACATTCTGCTAAACGCAACGCAAAACAAATGAAACGCATATCGTCTAGACTTTTCTAATGCCATCTAGCTATTTTTGCCCAACTATCATTCCAAGTGAGATGAAACCAGTTGAAGAAATGATAAAAGAGAATGGGCAAGGGACCAACCAAAAAAAAATCTAGGGGCCAATAGGCAAAAACACCTTAATTATATTTTTTTTTACCTTAATTATTTTTTTTTCTTAAGAGTTGAGGGGGGGGGGGGGGCATGGCCCCTACCACCCCCCCCCCCCCCCCCCCCCCTTCTCTCTGTCATTGCCCTTGGGAATGGTTGAACCACCCACAAGGGCCATGGGGTGGTTCGGCCACTCCCAAACCAGCTAAATGTGGGTGCTTAATAACTATGCAAATTTTGATATCATTTATGACTAAGCCAAAATAACTAGTTGATATGCTAAAATGAGATCGAAATGAGGTCCTTCCGACTAACCAAATTGGAGAAACATTTAATGAGCACTGTTGACTTACCAAATGTGAAAAAATAAATAAATAAATAACATTCTCTCTCATCTCAAAAAAATAATAAAAATATTCAAAAATAACATTTAAATACAATAATAAAAGTTGATAGCTAAAATAGAGTTTGAATGTAAATACTTTGAAAAATTGAGTAACTAAAATATAAAAATTAATTTTTTTAGCTAAGTGTAATGTTATTTTATATTCTTTCTCCTATTTAATTTTTTTAAAAATCAATCATTAAATCTGTAGGACATACACTTTAACCCGATATTAATGATCAAACCAAAAACAACCTATACCTTCTACGATACGATGCCATGGAGACCCCACCGACCAAGTTGCCCATACCAGTCAACTAAAATAGAAAAAAAATAAAAATAAAAAGGAGTGAATGTTTTAGCTATGAGTAATATTGTTTTGTATTCTTTCTCCTAATTAACTCTTTTTAAAAAATAAATAAATAAATCATTAAATTTGTAGGACCTAAACCTTCGCATGATATTAATGATCAAATCAAAAACAGCCAACATCTTCTGCGAGACGACGCCTTGGAGACCCATCAACCAAGTTGCTCATACCAATCAACCAAAAAAATAAGTAATTTTTTAAAATTATGATTAGCGTTAAGTATTGATTTAAATGTATGATGTCATGCACAGAAGATAGGGTATTCAAAGAGGTCATAAATAATTGATTTTATTTTGTTTGATATCAGTGTAGCATCAAATTATTATTGTCTATTGGATTTCCCCAACCTCTATGATTTAATAATATATTACACAAAAAAATTAATAATCTTGTCTTTTCGGCCCTTACCGCAATATTTGTTTAGGCTACGTGACAACGACATTATTACGTTACAAGTAATTATTTTGTTATTTTTGTGTTTTTTTTAAAATAATGAAACTTTAAAAATTATTATTAAGTTTGTGAATGATTATTATTACATTTTGATCTAATACAAATTTTTAAACGCCACATTAATCTTAGAGGACATAAAAATGACAAAAAAAAATAACTTTTATAATTACTTTGTTAGGATACCCTACCGTGTGCTTACTTAAATAAATAAATAAAATACCCTAACATGCATTAGCAGATTTGTATCAATAATTTATGTTTCTTCAAAAAGTATTGTTATTTTTTATATTTATTTTATTTTGATTAATGTGACATATTTAAAATATATATATATATTATGTTAATTAATATAAAATAAATGTAATAAATAATTATGAAAAATATCATTATTCTACCTCAAACTAGATGTAAGATACTAAGATGTAGGAAAGCTCGTACTAAACCACTTTTTTTTTAAAAAAAATGATAATTATACAATAATGCTCCGTTTGTTTCAACGTAAAATGGTTTCTAGAAAATGATTTATGAAAAATGATTTTGACATTTTTCGGTGTTTGGTAGGGGCGAAAATAATGGTCAACCGAAAAATGATTTCCGTTTGACCAAAAATGCTTAGTAAATTTCAAAAATTAAAAGCGTAAATCATTTTCCGTAGATGGCAGACGTAATTGACCATCTTTTAAATGATGCAGTAGACCTTTACGTTCAAGCAGTTGATTATTGTCAGATTCCGATAAGCCAGATTCTGGCACCGACCTGAAAATTATGTTGGAATATGGCGACGTTCGGCCACGGTCTTCGAATTTGGCGGTACTGTACTAGATTTCGGCCATACTAGCAAGAACGATCGAATCCTTTCCCATCTAGCCGGGATCCTGGACGAATCTGGTTGTTATGGTCGAGAACCTCCCAGAACGGCAGGATCCCCACCAAGATGGCCGACTTTTGGCCGTTTTGTGCCGGATTCCGGCAATCTTCGCCATAATTTGGCACAAAAAGGCCAAATTCCAGCCACTTTTGACGAAATCCATATGCACAAAATATATATATATATATATATATATATATATATATATTATTTTATATTAATTTTTTTAATTTTTTGAAATTAATATGATTGAATAAAAATATAAAAAATATTCGTAATTTTCCGTATGCGCCAAACACTGAAAAATGATTTCGACGGAAAATATTTTTATGAAAAGATAACTTATTTGAAAATATTTTACGACCAAAACTATTTTACACCGAAACAAACGGAACATAAGACGTAATCAGGGACGGAGGGAGGGGGGGGCTGGCAGGGGCCATGGCCCCCCCCCAAATTTCCTAAAAAAAAAAATTTTAAGGTGAGAAAAAAAAATAATCTAAAAAATTAAAAAATTTAAGGTAAAAAAAAAAAATTAGCTTACTTGGCCCCTACTCAAAAAAAATTTTCGGCCATTGGCCCCTGCCCATAAGAACTTCTGGCTCCGTCCCTGGACGTAATGAATTTAAATAATTAGGATTACTCCACAAAATTACTCTACAAATCCTAGAGAATCTAATCTCATCTACTTGCACAAACCTAAATAGACAACAAATAAAATAAATACAAACTCTTATCCTCCTTTTCCTTTTCCTTTTCTTTTATTTCTTCCCTTCCCAATGTAGAGTATTCTTGTCTGGCTAGTCAAAATTAGTAGCTAAAATGTTAAAATGGAACCAAAATAAACTACATCCGGCTTACCAAACTATAGAAACATTTGATGAGCATTGTACACTCATCAAATGTGGAAAAAAATAAAAATAAAAAAATCTATAACGTTCTCTTTCCTCTAAAAAAATGTGAATAAATAAATCATTGGAAAAATTATTTAAATGTAATAGTAAGTGAATAGATAAAATAAATAGCTAAATGTAGGTGCTTAATAGTTGTGCAAATTTTGATATCATTTATGACTAAGCCAAATAACTAGCTGATATGCTAAAATGTTTATCAGAAAATATATACTAAAATGAGATCAAAATGAGCTGCATCGAAAAACCAAATTGGAAAAACATTTAATGAGCACTATTTACTCATCAAATGTGAAAATAAATAAATAAATAACATTCTCTCTCATCTCAAAAAAAATAAAAAAAAAATATTCAAAAAAAATAACATTTAAATATAATAATGAAAGTTGATAGATAAAATAGAGTTTGAATGTAAGTAGTTTGGAAAATTGAGCAACTATAATATAATTATTAATTTTTTAGCAAAGAGTAATGCTATTTTATATTATTTCTCCTATTTAATTTTTAAAAAAATCAATCATTAAATTTGTAGAACCTACACTTTCATCCTATATTAATGATCAAACAAAAAACAACCAATACTTTATATGAGATGATGCCATGGAGACTCCACCGACTAAGTTGCCCACATTAGTCAACTAAAATAGAAATAAAACATAAATAATAATTTTTTTTTAAAAAAAGTAATTTTTTAGCTGTGAAAAATGTTGTTTTGTATTATTTCTCCTAATTAACTTTTTTTTTTGTTTTTTTTTTTTAAAAAAAAATCAATCATTAAATCTGTAAAATCTACATATTCACCCGATATTAATGATTAAACAAAAAACAGCCAATACCCTCTACGAGACGACACCTTAGAGACCCCATTGATTAAGTTGCTTATACCAATCAAAAAGAAAAAAAGAAAAAAAAGAGAGTAACTTTTTAGCTAAGAATAATGTATTTTGTATTCTTTCTCGTTTTTTATTTATTAAAAAAATAATCCGGACCTACACCTTCACCCGACATTAATGATCAAGGATTAGAATCCCTTACCGAAAACAACCAATACCTTATACCAAACAACATCATGGAGACCCACCGTAATAATGTAATTTGTATTCTTTCTCATATTTATTTTTTTTTTTTTTAAAAATAATAATAACCAAACCGAACCTACACCTTCACCCGACATTAATGATCAAGAATCAGAATCCCCTACCAAAAACAGCCAATACCTTATACCAGACGACGCCGTGGAGAGACCCTACCGACCAAGTTGCCCATACCAATCAACTAAAATAGAAAAAAATAAAATAAAAATTTAGCTCAACATAAGGAAATGCTAGAGTTTTTAATTTTTTCTACAAAATTTGATCTCCAAATGAATATGTCATAAGAGAAATGCTAGAGTTTTTAAAAGTGTGATATCATGCACAGAAGATAGGGTATTCAATTCAAAGAGGTCATAAATAATTGATTTTGTTTTGTTTGATATCAGCGTAACATCAAATTATTATTGTCTGTTGGACACTCTATGATTTAATAATATATTACACAAAAAAACAAAAACAAAAATAGTAATCTTGGGACCTTTCGCCCCTGACAGCTGAACCTTTCTACAAGCAATATTTGTTTAGGCGACGTTACGTCGGTGGGATGAGTAATGTTAGAATTTATTATATTATTATTTTTATATGTTTTTTTTTAAAAAAATAATATAACTCTTAAAATTATTATTAATTTTGTAATGGATTATTATTATATTTTGATCTAGTAGTGATTTTTAAAAACCACATTAGTTTTGGAAGAACATAAAAATAACAAAAGAGTGACTTTTAGAATTATTCTATTAAGATATTCTTACTGTGTGCTTACTTAAATAAATAAATAAATAAAATATCCAACATGCAATTACCAAAGTTGTATCAATAATTTATGTACTTCAAAAAGTATTTTTATTTTTTATATTTGTTTTGATTAATGTGACGTATTTTTAAAAAAATTAATATATATATATATATATATTTAAAATATATTATGTTAATTAATATAAAATAAATGTAATAAATAATTATGAAAAATATCATATCTCTACCTCAAACTAGAGGTAAGGTACTAAGATGTAGGAATGCTCGTACTCAACCACTGTTTTTGTTTTTTTTTTTTTTTTTTTTTTTTTTTTTTTTTTTTTTTTTTTATGATAGTTCTACAATAATGTTTCGTTTATTTCGACATAAAATAGTTTATGATAAATGATTTTGGCATTTTCTAATGTTTAGTAGAAGCGAAAATAATGGTCAATCGGAAAATGATTTTCGTTTGACCAAACATGCTTAGTAAATTTCACAAAATGATTTATGATTTTTAAAAGCGTAAATCATTTTTCGTAGATGGCAGACGCCATTGAGCATCTTTTAAATGACGCAGTCGACCTTTACGTTCAAGCAGTTGACTATCGTCGGATTCTGACAAGCCAGATTCCGGTACCGACCTAAAAATTATGCTGGAATCTGGCGACGTCTGACCGCCGTTGCAGGATTTTGGCGGTACTGTGCCAGATTCCGGCCAGACTAGCAAGAACGGCCGGATCCTTGGCCATCTGGTCGGGATCCTCGACGAATCCAGCCGTTATGGTTGAGAAACTCCTAGAATGGCAGGATCCTCGCCAGGATGGCTGGCTTCTGGCCGTTTTGTGCTGGATTCCAGTGACCTTCGCCAGAATCTGGCACAAAAGGCCAGATTTCGGCCACTTTTGACGAAATCTGTATGCGCCAAATATATATATATATATATATATATATATATATATATATATATATATATATATATATAATTTTATATTAATATTTGTAATATTGTGGATAAAATTTAATTTTTTGAAATTAATATGATTGAATAAAAATATAAAAAATATTTGTAATTTTTCATACGCGCTAAACACCGAAAAATGATTACGATGGAAGATAATTTTTCTAAAAAAATAACTTCCCTAAAAATATTTTACGACTGAAACAAACGAAACATAAGACACAATGAATTTAAATAATTAGGATTACTCCACGAAATTACTCTACAAATCCTAGAGAATCTAATCTCATCTATTTGCACAAACCTAAATAGACAAAGAAATAAAATAAATACAAACTCTTTTCATTTTCTTTCTTATTATCATCCAAATAGAATCTACTAATCTTCCTTTTCTTTTATTTCTTCCCTGCCCTTCCTAATGTAGAGTATTCTCGTCTGGCTAGTCAAAATTAGTAGCTAAAATGTTAAAATGGAACCAAAATAAACTAGATTCGGCTTACCAAACTATAGAAACATTTAATGAGCATTGTGCACTCATCAAAAGTGAAAAAATAAAAATAAAAAAATCTATAACGCTCTCTTTCCTCTAAAAAAATACGAATAAATAAATCATTGGAAAAATTATTTAAATGTAATAGTAAGTGAATAGATAAAAATAAATAGCTAAATGTAGGTGCTTAATAGTTGCAAATTTTGATACCATTTATGACTAAGCCAAATAACTAGCTGATAGGCTAAAATGTTTATCAGAAAATATATACTAAAATGAGATTAAAATGAGCTGCATCGAATAACCAAATTAGAGAAACATTTAATGAGCACTATTTACTCATCAAATGTGAAAAAAAAAAAAAAAAAAAATTACATTCTCTCTCATCTCAAAAAAATAATAAAAATATTCGAAAAATAAACATTTAAATATAATAATGAAAGTTGATAGCTAAAATAGAGTTTGAAAACTTGAGCAACTAAAACATAATTTTTAATTTTTTAGCAAAGAGTAATGCTATTTTCTATTATTTCTCCTATTTAATTTTTTTTAAAAAAACCAATCATGAAATCTGTAGGACCTACTCTTTCACCCGATATTAATGATCAAACCGAAAACAACCAATACTTTCTATGAGACGATGCCTTGGAGACCCCACCAACTAAGGGTTCGTTTGGGTTTGCGATTTCAAAAAGTGCGATTTAAAATAACGATTTTAAAATGTGCTATTTGAAAAAAATGATTTTTAAAAACGCAGTTAAGCGTTTGGCAAAATCACAGTTTAGCCTTTAAAATCACGAATTTACCTTTTAAAATTCTGCGTTTTCAAAAAAGCACCATCTTATCTGCGATTTGAAAAAGCAGATTTTCTGCGTTTTCAAATCGCAATTTTTAAAAACGCAGTTCCCAAACAATCTATGTTCTGCGATTTGGTTTAAAATCGCACTTATTGTCTATGAAATCGCAATCCCAAACGTACCCTAAGTTACCCATACCAGTCAACTAATTAACATAGAAATAATTAAAAAGAAAAAAGTAATTTTTTTAGCTATGAATAATGTTGTTTTGTATTATTTCTCCTAATTAACTTTTTTTTTAAAAAAATAAAAAATAAAAAATGTTAAATATGTAGGACCTACACATTCACCCGATATTAATGATCAAACAAAAAACAACCAATACCTTACATGAGACAACGCCTTGGAGACCCCATCGACCAAGTTGCTCATACCAATCAACCAACAAAAGAAATAAGTAATTTTTTAGCTAAGAATAATGTATTTTGTATTCTCTCTCTCTCTAAAAAAAAAAAAAACCAATTCGGACCTACACCTTCACCCGACATTAATGATCATTAATGAAGGATCCGAATCCCGTACTGAAAACAACCAATACCTTATACCAGACGACAACATGGAGACCCCACCGACCAAGTTGCCCATACCAGTTAACTAAAATAGAAAAAAATAATAATTTTTTAGTTATGAGTAATGTTGTTTTGTATTCTTTTTCATAATTAACCTTTTTTTTTAAAAAAAAAAATCATTAAATCTGTAAGACCTACACTTTCATCCGATATTAATGATCAAACCAAAAATAGCCAATACCTTTTACGAGACGACGCCTTGGAGACCCCTTCGATCAAGTTGCTTGTACCGATCAACGAAAAAAAGAAAGTAATTTTTTAGCTAAGAATAATGTATTTTGTATTATTCTGTTTATTTTTTAAAAAACCAATCCAAACCTATACCTTCGCCAAACTTTAATGATCAAGGATCATAATCCCCTACCAAAAGCAGCCAACACCTTCTACCAGACGACGCCGTGGAGACCCCACTCTGACCAAGTTGCCCATACTAGTCAACTAAAATATAAAAAATAAAAACAAAAATTTAGCTAACATAAGAGAAATGCTAGAGTTTTTTATTTTTTCTACAAAATTTGATCTCCAAATGATGGGTCATAAATTATTAATCCCATGAGATGGTAACACAATTTCTAAAATAATAGAACATGTAGAATTGTGACACATTATTTAGAGACAAAATTTTGAAATAAAAAAAAAATTGAGAAGTATAGGTTTTCTCTCATAATAATGCTATTTTGTATTTTTTTTCTCACATTTAATTTTTTTTAAAAATCAATCAGGACCTACACCTTCACCGACATTAATGACCAAATCAAAAACAACCGATACGGAGTATTACGTACCTTCTACCAAACGACGCCGTGGAGACCCCACCGACCAAATTGTCCACACAAGTCAAACACGCCGGCTCTAATCGAACGTTTCGGCCTAATCACACTCACGGGCCCACTTTGGCGGCTGACAATTTTCACTTCTCGTACAGTACAGTTCATGGAAAACGAGAGTAAATCTAAACTCCTCCTGCGGGGCAGACCCGCGTCCGACCCACACGCCACGTTCGCGCGTACAAGTTTTCCTCTCGTTGGCTTCTCTCCTTTTTTGATAAGTAAACATAGCTGTCAACGCTATTTGAAAATTATCATTCAAATGTGGCTGCTGGGATTCGAGCCCAGGTCTCCACGGCCACAACGTGGAATTCTCACCACTTCCTATTGGACCTATTCTAATTATTATTTTTAAACTAAATTATTGAGATTTTATAATTATTATTTTTAAATTAAATTATTGATATTTTATCATATATTTCCAAATAATAATGTTCAACCTACAATTTTTTTTTTTTTTTACAATTTATTGATATGACACATTTGGGTGTTCTACAAAATTAAAAAAAATTGGATAAAATCTTATTTATTTTTAAAAAATTACGAATACAAATATAATTTATTTTTTAAAAACAATACACCCAAACATTCATTTTAATCATTAACATTTTTCTTTTCGAAGATAGTCGCTCAAATACTATAAATTTTTTTATAAATTAATATGACAATTCACCTAACATTTACCATATAAAACCACTAAACCACTAAATCATTAAATTTATTTCTCAAATTTTGTGTATGTCTTAGCAATACTTACCATTTCAATAATTAAATAATTAAATAATATTACTTTTTACGCTCATATTATTATACTCATTTAATACCGACAGAAGACTGATAGAATGTGTTTTAACGAAATACAAAAAAGGCTAATCCTCATCTCACTATGCTTATGTGGTAGTATTTATCAATCATTAATATTTTTTTTTTTATATTAATCATTAATATATTTTTTTTCCTTTATGAAATAAAGACAGATTCAAAAGTTGATGAAAAATATTATACACACTTCAATTTCATACCTTTGTTTTTAAAGGGAATTTCATACTCTTTTAAATACATTTATTTTGATGTAGCATTAAAAATTACCATTAAATTAAGAATGATAGATGATACCAAATCAAGAGAAGTGAGATAAAGGGGTATCGCATATCCCTTACTCTAGGATCATACGCTGACGATTGGTACTCACGGCATATTATATATCCCGTACGCGCCAAATAAAACCCTCACGCCGCTCTTCCGATTACCAAACTCAAACGCAGACGCCTTGGATTTACTCTCTAAAAATGGAGGCCGTCAGGCTCTTGCCGTACCATTCCACTTTCCTCCGCCCAAAGCGTCTCGAATTGGCTCCGTCCACCTTCAATGGGACCCACAACAATGCCCAAAAGAGGGAACGTACCGTCAAGACGTTCACCGTCGCCACGCTCCAGGTACCGGTGTCCCCCCAACATTCGTATCTTCCGCGCCTTAAAGTCTCGCCCGATTCGCTGCAGTACCCGCCCGGGTTTCTCGGGGCCTCCGTACAGGTCCGTGTTCGCGATGACGGTGAGGGTGGCAACAAGAGCGACGCCATGGGGTACTTGACGAAAATAATCACGTCGGAGGTCTACGACGTCGCTATCACGTCGCCATTAGAGCTTGCGCCCAAGCTCTCCGAGCGGCTCGGCATCTCGGTTTGGCTCAAGAGGGAGGATTTACAGCCTGTAAGACTTTTTCTTTTTTATTTTGTTTTCTTCTTCTAATAGCAACTATGAAGAGATTTGTGTGGAAATGTGTGGGTTTTTATGGTTGAAAGGGACTCAAAGTTGATATAACGTTGAAAACGAAATGGGGCTGTTTCGTATTTAATGTTAGACCTGTTTCTAAGTGGCTTACATCGTTGTAAATTTTAGATTTTTTTTTTTCTGGGTTTTTGAGCCTTTTTGAATTGGGATAGAGTTTCATTAAATTATTTGACTTCTATTCTATCTGTATGTAATGAACAGAGATTGCTGGGGAAAAACACTGATTGTGTAAACTTTTTGGAAAAGCTCGATTGCCTATCTGGTTGAACGTGGTTACTACTTGGATTCTGAGTTTAAAATAGAGATTTCTTTTGTTCTAAAATGCTGGAAAGAATTTGAACCCTTATGGATGCAGCAATCAGAATGCATTTACTTCCTGGTTCTTTATTAAACTTTTTTTCCAACTTTTTTTTGGTGGTGTGGCGTGGGTTTATTTTGTGCTTGAATGAGAAATGCAGATTAACTGAATTCTCATGGTTTTTTTTCATCTGAGTTTGTAGGTTTTCTCGTTCAAGCTGCGTGGAGCTTATAATATGATGGCAAAAATTCCCGAAGAACAGTTGAATAGAGGGGTTATCTGCTCGTCGGCTGGAAATCATGCTCAAGGGGTTGCATTAGCTGCCAAGAAACTCGGTTGCAGTGCGGTGATTGCTATGCCTGTTACTACACCAGAAATCAAGGTACATTTTGTATGATGTCGCTTTTGGGGTGTGTCAGGAGAAAAGAGCTCTAGCTCTAGCACAAGTGGAGCTTTTTCCCTTTGTAAAAACAAGCTAGAGGGTGATCTCATTGATTTAAAATCAGGTGCATGCGTAAGTTGGCAATCCAAAAAACAAAAAGCGGGGGCTTCTTAATTGAATTTTGATTTCTTTATTTTACAGTGGCGATCTGTTGAGAGGTTGGGTGCAACAGTTGTTCTTGTGGGGGATTCTTATGATGAGGCACAAACATATGCCAAAAAACGGGCAAAAGAGGAGTGTCGTACATTCATACCTCCTTTTGATCACCCAGATATCATCGCGGGGCAGGGAACTGTTGGGATGGAAATTGTAAGTCAAATGAAAAAAGAAGGCCCATTGCATGCTATCTTTGTGCCTGTGGGGGGCGGTGGATTAATAGCTGGTATTGCTGCCTATGTAAAGAGGTTTTGTCCAGAGGTATGTTGATTGTTGTTTAAGAATTCATGTGCACTGTTAGTTTTGAGTTTTGTTTGATATATCCTCAAGATTTCTTGATGATTTACTGGTCAATTATGTTACCTGTTATTGTGCTTGGAAGCATTATTTACAGCTACTAAATTCCACAGTGAAGAAAAAATCATGCCTTTTTCTTTTTGGAGGGGGAGATCCTCTGAAATTGGGTTGCCATTTGGGCTCTCTTCAAAAAATTGCATTAAGGAAAGAAAATTGAAGTCACCTCTTTCTGTTATTCTTAAATCACATTGGTAATTTAATTTCTATATCAAATCGTTTAAAAGGGAGGTGCATGGTTCTAGGGCCTTCTAAAAGTCTAACAAATCCATTTTCTCTGTTCGTACTGTCTTTTTGATTGACATTGTGCTTGCTTAAATTGTTTCTTAATACATGACATAATACATCAAGGATTCTTTTCTGATATATTTTATACAGGTAAAGATTATTGGGGTGGAGCCCTCTGATGCAAATGCAATGGCACTGTCTTTACATCATGGTCGACGAGTGATGTTGGATCAGGTTGGAGGTTTTGCAGATGGTGTTGCTGTCAAAGAAGTTGGCGAAGAACCTTTCCGCATATGCAAGGAATTGGTAGATGGTGTGGTCCTTGTAAGCCGTGACGCTATATGTGCCTCAATAAAGGTGAGGCTACTTTGTTGTTTTGAAGTTTGTGTACAAGCTTTCTTTGTTTCTAAATCATGATTATGCATTAAAGATTGTAACCGTGTAAGATGGTGTAGTAGATGAAACTCTGTGTTCTATATTTTATTGGAGAGCTTAAACCGTCAAAATGATATATAGCAGTTTTAACTCTTAGGATTTGTAATCTTATTGCATGTTACAGGACATGTTTGAGGAGAAAAGGAGCATTTTAGAACCAGCAGGTGCTCTTGCTCTTGCTGGAGCTGAAGCATACTGCAAGTATTATGGCCTCAAGGGGGAAAATGTTGTAGCTATAACTAGTGGAGCAAACATGAATTTCGATAAACTGAGGGTGGTGACTGAACTGGCTAATGTTGGTCGGCAACAGGAGGCTGTGCTTGCAACTGTTTTGCCAGAGGAGCCTGGAAGCTTCAAACGATTTTGTGGACTGGTATGTCAATATAGCTTTAATCAACTTTTCTTGCAGAACAGTTTTCTTCTCCATGACATGTTATGAATACTAGCCTATAGTGCAGGTTTTTATTTATTATAATGTAATTTCAAAAATAAAAAGCATCACATTCAAACCCCAAGCATCATCTCTCTTTTTTATCTGCTGCTAAATGACTTGTTTAGAGGCCTTACTTGACATTTCGAGACACTACAATGTGTAGCCCATCAAAACTACTTCTCATGAAGCAAATCCCATTTCAGTCAATATTGTTGAATGATTAAAAGTATTATATTCTACTTTAAATGACGTAAACACTTTTCCCAAATTTGAAATTAGACCTGCCTCAATTTCATACAAATCTCTCTCTTTATTTTAATAAGCAAATTTAAGAAATGACAATAACAATTAGTAAGCCCTATAAACCTCGATTAAAAAGTATTATGTTCTACTTTAAATGATGTAAACACTTTTCCCAAATGTGAAATTAGACCTGCCTCAATTTCATAAAAATCTGTCTCTTTTTATTTTTAATAAGTAAATTTAAGAAATGACACTAACAATTAGTAAGCCCTATAAACCTCGATTTACCAAAATAGAGAATGTAGAACTTTCAGTGCATATAGCTCTTCAGGAACCCAATATCCAAACGGATTTTCAGCTTCAAAGAGCTAGCACTTCTTCAACAACTCTATTGGAAACAATATAACTAAATTCAAAGCAACCCAAGAGTGCCCTTCAAAATTATTCATTGCAAATACTTATACATAGCTTCTATTAGAGTAAACAGCATTTACCCACAACCTAGAAGAATCTTAGTCTCCTTCCTCTCTATCTCTTCAATGCAATGCTCCATTGTACTGTGTTTTTCTAAATTACTTTTCATCTATAATATGCCTCATGGGCTAATATATTATATGACTACAAAGTTGAAATGTGATCGCTACATACGATGATTGGAAGACTATTTTGTGTAATTTCTTCTATGCCTTTCCTAGAGTTCCTAACTACTTGGCCAAAATCACATATAATTACTACATCACTTTATTTTCATGAAATCACATTAAGATAGATCATCAGCAAAGGAAGTGCCATAATTACCACAAAAGGGATAAAAAAATCCAGAAACTCCCATTTGATTGATGAGACAATGTGGAAAACATATGGATATAAAAATTTACCCAAAAAAGGAATTCAAAAATTGCTTTTTGATTCTTATTTATTTTCTTATGATATTAAAATAGATGACCCAAAATTACCAAGGGAAAATCGATGTCGAACTTGCATCATTTTCCTAAAATTTTACTGTGAACCAAATGGAAGACAATGGGACCAAAAAAAAAAAAGATCTAAAAGATACTAATATCAGAAGTTACAGAACCAAGATTAAATGAGGACCAGAAAATAATATAAGCACCGAGTCTTTTGATGTCTTTTTTAGATCCAACTAAAAAATGTTTGTCTTGTAGTTATGAAGTTTATGTTGTTACTTCTCAAGAAAAAAAAAAAAAAAGAGTTGTAGGAGACTTGTCAAATAAAGGAAAGTGTAGCTTGAATGTTTATCAGGGTGCCGGCTCTCTTCTCAGCCTTGAAGGCTGGTTACAGGGCTCAAGCATTTTGTACTCTCTTGTCTCAGAATTTCCTTAGAACTTGTAATATACTTCAATCAATTCAGACTACCAAATTCCTTTTAATCTGGGCACACAAAAGACTTTCAGTACAGTTGGATCACCAAAATCATTCCATCTCAAATAGGCACAATCAATCAGAACACCAGATTATCAATACTATGAACAAACTAAACCAAAAGCTTACAAACAAACTAACCAAAAAGTAGAAACGTGGCTGTGGAAGAATGTGTACTGGTTCTGTGAGTGCTTCCCTCTCTCAGCTTCAGTTCATGAAGCCCCAAAGATGCATAGCAGTTGTAACAACACCAGCAGACACCAACACTCTTGGCCACAGTAGCTTAACAACAACAGCAGGGACATAAAACATAGTCTCAGCCAACACACCACATTCTCCCCCAGAGTCCATGTTCCCGTAGAAGGATCCAATCTCTTGCCAGCCGTGCTCATGGCTACCAGCCTACCACTGTACGGAGAAATTACCATTTGGCACATAAGACAAAGTAGTGGACAAATACATGCTCAAGCATTAAGTAAATTATGATAAACCTTGCAATCATGTAATGCATGCACGGTTGACGTAATTGGCTCAACCTGTGCAGTAAATTGGTCCCACTGTGAAAGATATCCATTTGTATAACATGCTTTTTGTATACCTAGGGTGCCTTACGCTTTCAATGATATCTTGATTACTTATATAAAAAAATTATTAAAAAAAAAAATCCCAATGTGGAAAACTATATCAATATTTCAAGCAACAAAATTTTCGATTAAATAGAAATTTCAAATTGAATCAACGTTAAAGTCAACCTGACAATGCCAAGGAAGCCACTAACATACCCTCAAGGCAAACTGACAGAGTAGCCTCCTGTCAATGGAGATATACCACTCATCAAATTTGGATAAACAAAAAACCATAAAATTCCCAGTTGGCACAAAGTAATTTCCCAATTCAAAAAACCTTTACATCCACAACCAATTCTATCAAACCCATTCTTTTATACACTCCATGTTGATCGTTGGAACAAACAAATGAAAAAGTTATGCATAAAAACACAAAGATACATCGAAGCAACGAAATTTTTGATTAAATAGAAACCCTAGATTAAATCAACGTCAAAATCAACCTCCACAGAACCGCAAAAAAAAAACAAGAAGCAAAAAGCTTGACAAAAACAATAGAAAAGAAAATTCTTTACTTCCATACTTTGTTCTTCTCTTGAATGTTGTTGGATGCTCTTGATTCCATAATTGGCGTTGAATTGGCTGCTTGAGATCTTTCAAACCCTAAAGAGAGAGAGGTAGAAATTAAAGAGAAGAGAAGCCGATCTATGATAGTAATTTGACGTTTCAGCCGACCTGTACGTTTTCTTTCTTCACTGTTTTGTTAGCCGACCCATATGTTGAGGCGTTACATTGTCAATAATTTAGGCTTTCAACCGGAGGTTAATGCAAGAATAATATGCCACTTGTCATATTTGATAAGCATATTAAACCTTCTTAAAAGGACACTTGTCAGCATTTTAGACTTTCACTTGTTGCAATTTTAAGTTATTTTCTTGAAGGCTTCTGCATTTATATATAATATATGATATATGATATGGGTTGGCAGGTTGGACCGATGAATATCACTGAATTCAAATATAGATGTAACTCTGACAAAAAGGCTATCGTCCTGTATAGGTAAAGCTCTTGTCAATCTGTATTAATTACAAACAAATGCTAAATCTTTCTGTTGACATTTCAATGCAAACAAAACTTATACCGAAACCCGTCTTTGGGAATTTGGGAACATTTTCTTTTGTCTGGGTTGGATGTCATCACTAATTTATATATATATATGTTATTTAGGATATTGATGGGAGATGATTTGGTAATCAGTAATAACTTGGGAAGCGAGAAAATCTTATTATTGTTTTTGATATCGTCTGCAGTGTTGGTGTTCACACAGTTTCTGAACTTGAAGAAATGCAGGAGCGGATGAAATCTTCTCAACTTGAAACTTACAATCTCACGAAAAGTGACTTGGTTAAAGATCACTTACGTTATTTGGTAATTGTACTGTTTGAATGAATTTTTGTTTTCTTTATTTGATATCTTTATTTATTTTGCATCACGCATGGGTTCTTCATACATGTTTCTTATGGTGTGAAAAATATTGGTGTGGAGACCAAGAAGAAATGATGTTCGACTGGAGGCTTATAAAATGTTTTCCAAATAGACGGGTTCTTGTCATGGAGATTCCAGCACTCAAAGCTAGTTCTCTTTATATGAGTATTTGCTTGTAGGGTTGCATTATGGCACTAAGTTTACCTCATTTGGGATCTCTTTTAGATGGGAGGCAGATCAAATGTTCAAAATGAAGTTCTTTGTCGGTTTGTCTTACCAGAGAGGGCCGGTACTCTGATGAAGTTCTTGGATGCTTTTAGTCCACGTTGGAATATAAGTTTGTTCCACTACCGTGGACAGGTTGGTATAAAATAACCTTATGCTTTTTAACTAGTCAGTGTTCTTTCTATAGGTCAATTACACCTGGGATTTTGGTTTCTTAAAATTTGACTAAAACACATGAAATCATTGTAATCATTTTTTTTCCCTCCCCAATAGGGTGAAACTGGTGCAAATGTTTTGGTTGGGATACAGATCTCAAGGAGTGAGATGGATGAGTTTCATGAGCGTGCGAACAATCTCGGATACGATTTTGTAGTGGTAAGCGATGACAATGAATTTCAGCTTTTGATGCATTGATTGGAGCCTACGGTGTGATTTAAGCTAGCTTTAGGCGGATTACCAGATTTCCAAAGATGGCATGGGGGTGGAAAGCAAAAGACCTTCAAAGCTTGCTCTAGTGGTAGAGAAGAGTGATTCATTTTTTCTCCCCCCTCCCCTTTCTATTTTCACTTTTGTTAGTTTAAGATTGGTGTACTGGGAAAGATATTGTTTGAATCAGTAGTGTTACAAATCCTTCATGAAGTGAACAATTTACACAATGCACTGAAGTGTTTATGAGGAGTAATGCTATCACACACCAGAATCATACCACAATCTCACTATGCAGACTTGCATTGTTCAATGATTTTTTAATTTTTTTTTTAATTATTATTTTTAATTAGGTTTGATCAAGTTCCGTTAGCATAATGAGACAATAGTGTGGAATATAGAATTTACTCTTATGAGAAATAAACATAGGGAGAAGTACATTTAACACTTCTTGTAAATCCCAAGGAATTTTCAAGGTCTCCCTGAACTTTTAATTTGTATAATGTCCTTTCCAACTATCATCGGGTTCCAATGTTCTCATTTTGTGTTGAAAATGACAAAAATACTCGTGATAAATTCTTTTTAGAAAAATAGAAAAAAAAATTATTTTTCCTGAATTTGTCCTTTTAATTATTTTAATTATAATTTTATTTTTTTATGAGTAATTTTGTATTTTACTTCGTAGAGAGAGGACATTGCAATCTAGTTTTGTAGGAACATTACACAAATTGAAAGTTTCGAACATTACAAATTGTTTGGTGGTTGGAGGGGTAAATGTAGTTTCCATGTAAACATATGACCGGGGAACAATTGACACAATACAACAATTGGGCAAGAGGAATAAAGAAAGTAGTGGACAAATTGGTCCAGTTAGGGTTGGGTTAGTACTTAGTAAGTTGTGGGCATTAGGGCTTGAAAGGACACCATCTACAATCTACCAGAAGGTCTATTTACTCCATGGCAGTTCATAAAGATTGTTGGTTGCTACAAGGTAATGCTGTAGTACATGTCTGAAAAGGGTTAGGTTGTCATAAATGATTCTTACCTGCAAGTTATCAAGTTCAAGGAAAGCTCGAGTGCATGTGTGGGTTATTAAAACACGCAGTTTGAAAAAATATATATATTTTAAAATGTAGTTAATGAAAACACGATTTTTAGAAACGTAGTTAAGCGTTTGGTGACTGTGGTTTGAAAGCATAATTTTTCTTTTTTTAACTGCCAATTTTTTCAAACACGACAGTTTTTGTGATCTTGTTTAAAAATGTACATTTGGCTTGTGAAATTGCGGAACTATACGCACTCATACACCGGTACCGTATGTATCACATAACATTCTATGTTTGCCCCGCAATACATTTACAATCAGACGGTTCATATAGATTCTTGATTGGCATTTTGTACATTTTTAAGGAAGATTGAGGCTAATGTGATAATGTATTTGCATGAGAAAGGGAAGGCAGTTTGGAGAAGGCACGCCACTAGTGGGGGTATTATCCATAACGTGGGTTTCTTGCTACTGAAAGCACTGACCTTTTGCTTAAGCTTTCTTCAAAAGTGTTTAATCCTTCCGTCACCTCCTAACAAACTTGATAACATTACAAAATAATTACACTCTCGATGAAAAACACCAAATAAAGAGGACAAAAATCATAAGCTCTGTGAGGTGCCAAACATGCCTCATTGACTGGAAAGAAACAGCTTTATTGGAAACTTTACTCTTGCAGACAATTAATGTCATCTGACCATAACTGACAGGAATTCCTCTTCTTAAATTCTCCTCCACCTGCTTCCTCTTCACTTTCATGTTCTCTCTCTCTCTCTCTCAGTGATTCTCATTGTTGGAACAAGGGAAAGAAATGGGGGTTTCAAGTTTTCTCTTGGGTTCAGTTCTTGTGCTGGTTTTCTCAGTGGTTCATGGGGATCCTCTTGTCCCTGCATTATGCATATTTGGGGACTCTGTTGTTGATGCTGGAAACAATAACAACCTTTATACAGTGGTCAAGGCAAATTTTCCTCCTTATGGCAGAGACTTTGTTACTCACAAACCAACCGGAAGATTCTGCAATGGAAAGCTTGCCACAGATTTCACTGGTCAGATTTCTGAAGAGCTTAGATCTTCTTCTTCTTCTTCTTCACTAATGATCTTACTTGTTTGCTTGACTTATTATTATTATTATTATATGCCAGCTGAGTTCCTTGGGTTCACTTCATATCCACCTGCCTACCTAAGCCAAGAAGCCAGAGGGAAGAACCTCTTGACTGGAGCCAACTTTGCCTCAGCTGCTTCTGGATATTATGACAGGACAGCGGACTTATATGTAAACATTGAGATCACAACTCTCTCTCTCTCTCTCTCCGTTGCTGCAGACTTATGACTTCTTTTCTTTTTGGTTTTGTAGCATTCAATTTCATTGACACAGCAGTTGAACTATTACAAGGAGTACCAAGCGAAAGTTGTAAATATGGTGGGAAGAGACAAAGCCAATACCATATTCTCTGGTGCAATCCACCTCCTGAGTGCAGGAAACAGTGATTTCATTCAGAACTACTACATCAATCCCTACCTCAACAGAGCCTACTCGACTGATCAATTCTCAGACATCCTCATAAGATCATACTCTGCTTTCATTCAGGTCCTTTCACTCTCTATACTATATGTTATTAATATTGCTTGCTTGCTGAATATGCAAGCATAATGGTTAAGTAGCAAAGGCACTGGGTGGTGGCGGGTGTAGTAGATTTTGGGTTGCCTGGTATTATATATATAGTTGCTATTGATCTCTCTATTCACTAGGGCCGGCTTGATAAATTTTGAGGCCTAAGGCAATAAATTTAAGTTCGAACATTTTCTTATACTTAAATATTAATTTATTTTTAATATATATATAATATGTCAATTAGAATACTTTCTTCTATTTGTAAAATGTATTTTATAACTTTTCTTTTAATAACTTGTTAGATATATAATGACTTATCACTTTATTCGAAGACATAAAATAATAAGATTTTTTTTAAAAATAAATAAAGAGAAAAATGAAAATAAGTTATATAATGATTGATTTGTAACATAATATAATGCGAAAAAAAAATTGTTGAACATTGAAGACTTCTCGATGGTGTAAGTCTATCTATTATGCACAATGCAAACAATAAGAATTTATGTACTTTAAAGACTTTTCATATTTTTTAAAACATGCAATTCAAATAAACATCGGAGAAAAAATTATGCACGTTGGATTAATTTCATGAATGTAAAAATGGGGCTTTTAAAAAGAATAAATAAGTGGGACTTTCTAATAATTTATGGATGTTTTTTTAGACTTTCAATTTGTAATTACTTTTGCATGATTGAGGGCCTAAATTAAAAGCTATTTATTAAATTTTTACCATATTAAAGCCATAAAATTTGTTTTGAAAATAATCTTCATTATACAATTATTAAGTAGGGGCCTTAATTAATATATTGTATAATTATAAGTCGGGAGCCTTATTCAATTGGGGGCCTTTGGTAACAACCCAAGTCGCCTCCAAAGAGTAGCTCAATCAACTGAGGATCACGCCTTATGAAGCGGAGGTCACTAGTTCGAATCCCCCCTCATTTTCTTGTGTGGACATGTCACAAAAAAAAAAAAAAAAAGTCGCCTTTCAAGCTTGAGCCGCCCATGCCATTCCCTCTACCCCCCACCAAGGGTTCATGTTTTTGGAGGCTGTGAATTCCAGGGTTCATGTTTCACATGTTTGGTCCATATAAATGGATGCCACTGTACTAACGAACAAGAAATTAAGCTTTAACCATATCATACAAGACATCAGTTTTAAAAATACAAAACTTGATCCCACATGATAAATCTTGAATTTACATAGAAGCTTAAATAAATTTAAAATGGAAGAAAAACCAATAGCCATTCTTCTTAGTTTCTACAACACAAATTATTGGTTTGAACATGAGCAGCATTATGACAGAATCTGTATGGACTGGGAGCAAGGAGGATTGGAGTAACAGGCCTAGCGCCAACTGGGTGTTTGCCTGCGGCCATCACGCTGTTCGGCTCTGGAAGCAATGAGTGCGTTGCAAGACTGAACCAAGACGCAATTTTGTTCAACAATAAGCTCAACAGCACATCTCAAAGTCTGCAGAATAAACTTCCTGGTCTCAAACTCGTGGTCTTTGATATTTACCAGCCTCTGTTAGATATGATCACAAAGCCGGCTGAGAATGGTAATACATTAACTCTGAAAAAAAGTAGATAGTTAATGTGCCACATAAATTATCTACACTCGCTTGTGAAATAGGCAGAAGTTTCTTTAACGTCCATTAAGTTCTACTATGCAAGATTTCATGTGATTTCGAATTCTCAAACATCAATTTCTTAAATTGCCTTGCTTGGTTACGCACTCTCTCTCCCACTGGAAAGAAAACTAGTACTGATTTTTCTACTTGGGTCACAGGGTTTTTTGAGTCCAGAAAAGCTTGCTGCGGAACAGGCACACTAGAAACCTCCTTGCTTTGCAATGCCAGGTCTCCAGGGACATGCAACAATGCTACAGGATATGTGTTTTGGGATGGATTCCACCCCTCTGAAGCCGCTAATCAGGTCTTGGCTGGTGATCTACTTTCACAGGGATTCTCCCTCATCTCTTGAAGCTATTCCTATTGCGATTATGACAGTTCACTACTACCGTACTCTTGTGATCTTATACGCATTATATGTGGCTGTTATGAGAAATATGTAGGTAGTCTCGTGGTTTTAGTTTGAGAGTTTGGCTTCCTAGAGGTGTGAGGCATGTAAAACTCCCCAAGCCATAGATACAGCAAGGTTCCTTGAGGGGAAAATTTTACGTATTAATCCTCACATGAATAAGATGACTATGGTTGGATTTTGATTTAGACTGGCTAGTTTGTTCAAAAGAAACATGCCATGGAAATCCCTGAATCTATTTAATGCAAGCTGTGGCATATAAGCACTCCAAACAAACAGAAATGTTTTTTTATTTATGCACAAAGTTGCATGAAATTTTTATTTGTAGCATTTATAATATAATTCCTCCACATTAATGAAAAAAGATTAAAGATCAATGGTAATCAAAACCAGTTTAGTTTCATTAAATAACTAGAGGCAAATAAAGATCACCTGAAGCAGACCCCTAAGAAAGTTCAAATCCTGCATTTGAACTAATTGCGTAGAGAAGTTTTGCTCTTAAAGTGCTTGAACGTTTGTATGTCGGAAGCTGTAAGCATCAAGCAGAGAAAGAATCATGCACATGATGTAGTGGCTGGACGAGATAAAAGTGTCGGCCAAAAAATTTGTGTTGTTGGTTTAGTGCTTTGCAATGTATGTTGATAAATTAAAGTGTGCAGCTTTGGCCTTAATAATATTACCTTGAGAGTATTGTAGCAGGTCGAAGCTGATGGAAGCCGCTCCACATCCTGGCCTCCAATTGTTGCCCAAAGAGGAACATCGCATGCAACCTATATGAGATCATATACCAAACTCGGTTGTTTATCAGTTAGATCAAGATGATTTTCCTTTCTCATTCTTTTGATTGTTCTTTCTTAGTCTCCTTTAAGAGTTCACTTTTAGTTATTTCTTTACCAAGAAGGGGGGGGGGGGGCGGGGAAGGAGGGGACAAGTCAACCCTGTCAAACAATAGTTCAAATGGTACGTTAAAATTGAAATGGAAAGGGAGTCACAAAAAGTGGTCGATTGTAGCTGCAAACTTTTGAATAGAATGTCAAACCAATAATTTTTCAAAAACATGGTAACTGTCTACGAAGGCAACTGGACAGAATATTGATCAACAACTCAAAGTCTTCAAACCAGTGGGTAGGTTATTTACGAACAAAATATATAGAGGGCAGTGTAAAAGTCCATGGCCCTAACTCACTCTCAAAAGACGTCTTGAGAGAGGAAAGGACACCATGACGCTTATAAAGTGTCCAGGTTATGTATCTCTTAGCGATGTAGGACACTTTAACACGCCCTTCACGTGTGACAACTTTGGCCAAACACGTGTTCAACATCGAGAGGGAAAGGCCCATCATTATCCAAAGAACCTGCTCCAATACCATGTAATAGGCCTTACTCAATCTCAAAAGAAGCCTTGAGAGAGGAGGGGACATCATGGCGCTTATAAAGTGCCCAGGTCATGTATCTCTTGGCGATATGGGACAAGCAGCTGTTGGGTAAGTACCCCTTTATTCAAAACTACAGTTAATTTCATCATACAAAATATGCCAGTTTCCCCATTCTACAAAAAATTGGAATCAGAATTGAACCCAACCCTTGTTTGCCAAGGTTGTTTCTGTCTAGTAGTATTTTAAATTAGATTTAAAATAGGGAAATTAGAGATGGATTTATTATGCTGTATGCCAAACCTTTTTATTCCTTCCATTCAGATTATGATTGGGGTTTAAATCTGTAGACAACTTTTGGATTACACTTGCTGTCATATGCAATCTCTTGTAAGTGCTTTGCTACAGTACCAGTGGGCGGTGGCACCACTACAGTATTGTCAACACTAACGTTTTTTAATTCTCATTTTGTCCTGCATCGGCAAGTTCTTGCTACAACACATTGTGAAGTATGCTCACTGAATATGACACTAATTGTTCACCTCTCACAAGTCAATGGAAAACAAACTGCTCCTATTTATTGCACTTATTATAAAGATTAAGATTGTTTTTTTGAATAGTTTCCAGTGAATATTAAATTGAAGCTTTACCCTACACACATGGCAACCCTTCTACGCAGTACACAGTTGTAGTATTCTTAGAAACTTAAAAGTGCTTGGATTCTTCGGGCATCCATAAAAAAATACATATGGTCTCTAACATAAACAACCACGAAGATGCATTTTCTTACAATACAGTGAAACAAAATAATGAGCAAAGGCAGCCAAATGTGATCTTGAGCTATTGAGAATTTGATCAGGATACAGAACAGATGCCCAATAATATCCATTGCAGATACCAAAGAAGAATAGGATGAAATATTTATCTAGAAAATTTAAAAATTATATGCAGAAGATGTAAGATTGATAGCATACCTTATGGATAGTAAATGTTGGCTGCAAGTATTTGAACCCAAGTAATGGAGCTCGAGAACAACTGGTCACAAATTTAAGAAGCAAACAACGTTCCTTTGGTTCAAATTCTCTAATAACCTGTGACACAATAATCAGGAGAACCTCAAGGGAAACACAAAAGATTGTAGAAATCCTCAATCAAGGTAGACATCTTTAAGACAAGAGCACTAAAAAAGGGGTCAAATTTGATGCAGGGTGAAGGAATTCAAATGACTGAAGAACAGAACATGAGAATCAGCATGGAGGTGATGTAGAAACTAGAAATTTAGAGAGAAGACAAGAACAAGATATGAGCAAATCTGGATTTCAAAAAGAAAGCTATCTGAAATCCTATAATTGGATCATAACATGAAAACATGCAGACAAGAACTAGTTAGGCATTGTTACAAGTTATCTATGTACCAAGTGGGTCTTTAACACACGACCTAAACCTTCACCTTGTTCTTGCAGGGAGAGGATCGATTTTAGAACTAGAGTCTTTACCATGAAAAATCTAGAATTCTTATGGTTTCTTAACTAGCCAAATTTTCAGAAATAATGATATATGTAATCCAATTAAGTTTTTCCAACTAGGAGCAAAATCCTCATCTGCCCTGAAAGATCAATTTGTAATCAAACTGTTGAGCGAAAAAGACATAAAACTGCTAGAACAATAAATTCAAATAAACTTAATATGTATGTTCACGCTTTCTCAAAACTATTAACAAACAACTCAAAATACAAAACGCTTTTAGAAACTTTTCACACCTAAAAAGAATGGTGGTGTGCGACCATCAGCAGAGGAGAGGGGTGGATGTGTGGCCACCTTTGTCCTAGTCAAAGGTGGTCGTGTAGCTCTTCTTTTTTTAAAATAAAAAAATAAAAAAATAAATTATGCCTCTTGTGTTTTCTCAAAATAAGCATGTTTAGTAGTCCGGAGCGGTGGATCCCCCCTCCCCCCTCTTGTGTGGACATGTAAAAAAAAAAAACATAGAATCATAATATTTAACATTATTTAAATTTGTGTCGCTGATTCCAAAGAAGTCCGGAGCGGTGGATATCAAGGATTTTCGACCTATCAGTTTAATAGGTGGAATGTACAAAATCATATCAAAGGTCCTGGCAAATAGGTTGAAGGTGGTATTGGGGAAGGTTGTCTCCCATTCTCAGACTGCTTTTATCAAGGGGAGGCAAATATTGGATTCTGTTTTGGTGGCTAATGAATGCGTGGATAGCAGGATTCGATCTGAAACTCCAGGCATTATTTGTAAGTTGGATTTGGAGAAGGCGTATGATCATGTAAGTTGGGAGTTTCTACTTTATGTTTTGAAGAGATGTGGTTTTGGGGAGAGATGGCATGGCTGGATTGCTCATTGTATTTCTACTGTTTGTTTTTCCATAAATATCAATGGGTCGCCTTCAGGGTTTTTTCGTAGCTCACGGGGTCTTCGACAGGGGATCATTTGTCTCCGCTTCTGTTTGTGTTGGTGATGGAGGCGTTTAGTCGGATGATATATGCGACAGTGGATAGTGGGCGCCTATCGGGGTTCTTAGTGGGATCGAGTACACAAGATACTATGATGGTATCCCATTTATTATTTGCAGATGATACGTTGATCTTTTGTGATCCTATTGCTGACCAGATCCGAGACTTGAGGTGTTTGCTGCTTTGTTTTGAAGCAGCTTCAGGCTTGAGAATTAATTTGTCTAAATCTGAGATGGTTCCGGTAGGTGAGGTAGGGAATGTGGAGGAATTGGCTAGTATTCTTGAGTGTGGTGTGCCCTCATTTCTGATAAAATATTTGGGTCTTCCGTTGGATGCTAAGTATAAAGACGCTCATATGTGGAATAGCATTATTGAGAAGATGGAAGCTAGATTAGAGAGGTGGAAGAGGTTAACTATGATCAATAGTACTCTTTCAAGTTTGCCTATGTATTTTATATCTCTCTTCCCCATTCCAGTGAGAGTGGCAAATCATTTGGAAAAACTTCAGAGAGACTTCCTTTGGGGTGGTATTGGAGATGAATTTAAATTTCATTTGGTTAATTGGCATACGATTTGTTCTTCAAAGGTTTTGGGGGGGGGGGGGGGGGGGGGGCTAGGAGTGAGAAATATGGTTATGGAGATATGCTTTGGAGAGGATGCTCTTTGGAGAAAGGTGGTGGATTTCAAATATGGAAGTATGAGGGGTGGTTGGTGCTCTAAGGAGGTTGGGGGTTCTTTTGGGTTTGGAGTTTGGAAGAGTATTAGGAGGGGATGGGATGCTTTTGCAGCTCATGTGAGATATGAGATATGAGATCGGGAATGGTTCGAAAGTTCTGTTTTGGTATGATGTGTGGTGTGGGGAGATTCCTTTGAAGACTCTTTTTTCAGAATTGTTTTTCATTGCTAGAGGCAAGGATGCTTGGGTGGAGGACAATATGCAGAGACAAAATGGCACAATTCTGTGGAATATTTTGTTTTCTCGCCCAGTTCATGATTGGGAGGTGGAAGCGGTTAGTAGATTTTTTGAGATGTTGTACACTCTTAAAATTAGAAGTGAGGGAGAGGATAAAATGTGTTGGATTCCAGCGTGAAAGAAATCATTTGAGGTAAAGTCTTACTATAAGGTTTTATCTAGTCCTATTCAGTCTTCATTTCCGTGGAAAAGTATTTGGAAAGTTACGGTCCCCCCGAGAATGACTTTCTTTGTGTGGACAGCAACTTTAGGGAAAATATTAACTTTGGATAATTTACGAAAGAGAAACATTATTGTGATGGAGTGGTGCTTTATCTGTAAGATTTCTGGAGAGTCCATTGACCATTTGTTTCTGCATTGTATGGTGGCAACAGAATTGTGGAGGACAATTATGCAAATGCTTGGGGTGGAGTGGATAATGCCGTGGTCGGTGAAAGATATGTTGGGGAGTTGGAGGGGGCAAAAGGGTAATCGGACATTGATGCCGATTTGACGCATGGCTCCATTGTGTTTGATGTGGTGTGTATGGAGGGAACAAAATGCACGCTGTTTTGAAGATTGTGAGACTGATTTGATAAATTTGAAGAGAATGATGCTACAAACGTTGTTTATGTGGAGAGAGAAATTTCAGTTTATGCACGAGTGTTCTAATTTTGAATTTATAGATAGGTGCTCTCTTTTTTCTTTGAATTAGGGGCTTCTTGTATACGTCCTGTGTACTATGAGTTGCGCCCCTTTGCGCCTTTTGAATATACTTTACTTATCGAAAAAAAGTATTAGTTTCTTCGAGGAAAAAAAAAACAATTTTCTTAAGTGGACCCCACTATAAGGCACTTCTCACCCACCAAAAAACACTCCTCACCTTTATATCATATCAAAACACTTTTTGAAACCAAAACAAAAAACACTTTTCAAATTCATTATCAAGCATACCTCTAATCTTTGTGGAAGTTGAAATTCACCTTTGCATCCTCATGTCATCACAATGCTTCAAATGCATCCTCCATTGTCTTTGAAACACTTAAAAGTTTTTTTTTTTGATAAGTAATGATAGTATTATTGAAAGCGTAAGGCGCCCCTACGTACACTAGAAGTATACAACAGGAAACACCTAACTAGAAAGCGAAAAAGAAGTAAGAAAATCAGCAAAGCTGATAGATAAAGGGTACAAATAAGCCATCGACCAGACATACAAAGTATGGAGAAACGACTCTAGCACCTCCTCAAGGGAGCTTTCTAGATTCTCAAAACACCTAAGGTTTCTTTCTCTCCAAATACACCAAAAAAGGCAAATAGGCACCATCTTCCAAGAAGTAGCGCTCCCAGATCTCCCAGACTTCCACCAACAAGCAACTAAGTCAAGCACCCTCCTAGGCATGACCCACGCAATCCCAAAGCGTGAGAAAATGTTGTTCCATAGAGCTGAGACCAGATCGCAATGCAGAAGAATATGGTCCACTGATTCCCCATCCTGCTTGCAAAGACAGCATCTATCCACAATAATAAAGTTCCTCTTCCTAAGATTGTCCAAGGTCAAAATTCTGCCTAGAGCTGCAGACCAAGTGAAGAAAGCTGCCCTCGGGGGAGCCTGAGACCGCCACACACACTTCCATGGGAACCGAGTACCTCCAGCACACATCATAGAACCAAAAAATGACTTCACCCTGAACACACCTTTCTTGGATGGGACCCATTTAAGACAATCTGCCCTCTCCATATTCACCTTGGTGGAGCCCAGCATCTGGAAGAAAGAGGCAAAAACATCGACTTCCCAATCATGAGCCTCTCTAATAAAGCTCACGTTCCATTCAATGGACCCGCCCAAACTCTCCAAATTATCAGCCACTGACGCATCCTTCACCCGAGCAATGCCAAAGAGATCAGGGAACACTTCTTTCAGAATCGAATCTCCGCACCACAAGTCATGCCAAAATCTGATCCTACTCCCTTCCCCCACCTCAAATCTAAGGAGTTTGGAGAATTTCTCCCAACCTTTCCTTATAAACTTCCACAACCCTACTCCAAACGCCCCAGCAACCTCTCGGGAGCACCACCCACCCCACAAACTTCCATACTTTGAGTCCACCGCGACTCTCCACCAAGCATCCCTATCCATGCCATATCGCCATAACCATTTGCCTAGCAATGTGCGATTAAACTGAACCAACTTTCTAATGCCAAGCCCCCCATTCGAAGTTGGAGTACAAACCTTCTCCCAACTCACCAAGTGGTATTTAAAAGCTTCACCCATGCCACCCCAAAGAAAATCTCGTTGCAACTTCTCAATGCGAGAAGCAACACTCACCGGAATAGGGAGCAGAGACATGTAATACGTAGGTAAGTTAGAGAGCGTACTCTTGATAAGGGTCACTCTCCCTCCCTTAGAGAGGTATAACCTTTTCCAACTAGCCAACCGTTTTTCAACCTTCTCAATAACTCCATCCCAAATACGAGTAGACTTGTAAGGAGCCCCCAATGGAAGACCCAAATACATCACAGGCAAATAAGCAACTTCACACTTAAAAGTTAGCCCACTAACTCTTCCTAGTAGTCATCCAGACAACAATCGAAATTATTGTGCGTTGATGTTGAAGATAGAAACTTATGATTTGATCCTCCTTCATTTATGCTTATTATTATTCTGATTTTATGTTGATTTGATCACATTGTAATATTTCATTATTCCTTTCCATATTAGGTTTTAGGTCTTTTCTATTTAACCTATGTAGGCTTTATTTTTTTTTATTTTATAAGTAATTGCAATTTATAAAAATAAGCGCAGAGGGGCGCAACCTTTATACACGATAAGTATACAAGAGAACCCCTAAAAGAGACGAACAAAGAATAATTTTAAAAAGTCTACATAAGTAAAAACATTCAAGCTATGATGGGACGCTATCCAAATATATAACGTATTGAGCAACCGCTTCTTTAGCTCCACCATAGATGTCTCTATATCTTCAAATAGCCGCGCATTCCGCTCCCTCTAAATGCACAACAATAAGCACAGAAGAGCTAACCGCCAAGTTTCTTTAGCACGACCATACCCAATCGCCGCCCCCCAAGTATTCAACAACCCCAACACTGTTCATGGCATAACCCACTCTACCCCAAATAAAATAAGAATGTAGCTCCAAAGATCCCGGGCTATTTTGCAGTGAAGCAACAAATGATCAATAGACTCCCCACTCTTCTTACACAAACAACACCACTCAATCACTATAACATTCCTCTTACGCAAGTTATCATGTGTCAATATTTTGCCCAAAGCTGCTGACCATACGAAGAAAGCCACCATTGTTGGAGCCTTAACACGCCATATATTCTTCCAAGGAAAAGATAGGCCATCTTTCCTAATAAGCTCTTCATAGAAGGATCCCACCTCAAATAAACCTTTTTTAGAGGGATTCCACACTAACCTGTCACCCTCTCCATGTCAAGCCGAAATGGATTACAGTCGATCAAAGAAAGAAATGACCATATCCATCTCCCAATCCTGGATTTATCGTGTAAAAAGAACATTCCACTGAATAACACCATTATGAACAGCCAAATTATCCTCCACCATCGCATTTTTGTTCCTCACTATACTAAAAAGAACTGGAAAGCATTGCTTCAACGATCTATTCCCACACCACCAATCATGCCAAAAACTAATGTGTTCCATTCTCCACCTCAAAACGAACAAAATTGCGAAACTTCTCCCAAAACTATGTAGCTGTACGGAACTTTATGATTGAATAAGAATTCTTCTCTCTCTCTCTCTCTCTCTCTCTCTCTCTCTCTCTCTCATATTCTATCAACAATGGAGAGAGAAAATAATAAGCACTTAGAAGCCAACCAGAGAGGATAAAATCTAATTGTTAACACCAGTTGAGTCCCTTAATTTCTCTAATGAGCAAAAGGAATAAAACTATATAAGATCCTAGTTTTGTTGTGTTCATTAAAAATGACCATTTGTGCACAAAAATGAGGGGATTAAAAAGCCAAGATTAGGTGTTTGTGAAAGATTATATGAGAACTGGGATACAGGTAGCATGAAAGCATAAGAAAATATGAACATGGAAACCCAAATATAAGAAAATCAACTCATTCAGCTTCCATTCTGTATTCAATACCTCCCAAAAGATTTTAACTGTTCGGCTCCCCTCAGAGAAACCACCAGTGTATCGTGTGTTATGTTTTAAATCATCGACGTCTATATCATGGTTTCCACCTGAAAGCAACTGCACAAAGTAGTTATGCAGGATCAACATTTGACAATAAACTGAACTTCTGGGTTGGGGGGGGGGGGGGAGGAGGAGAAAACATCAGTGCACTGTGCACATGGAATGACAACCGAAGCAAGTGGTCCTATATTGATTTATACAGAACTGTATCCTGCAGCCAAAGATCATCTGAAAAATAGTATTCAATGGACATATAGAGGGACAATACCTGATTGAATTCACTTGCATTAAATAACTTCAACCAAGATGGTGATATAAGATCTGTTAACCCTCTATAGAATGCATTTGAAAAGGGAAATATCTGCAGATCAACATTAAAAACAAGGTCAATTCATATTGTAGAAGATATTTTGCCATCTAATAGTACAGTAACAATTACAGACCTGGCGGTTCAGTTTATAATCTGCAATTTCATGAACATACTGCATCTTGTTCTCATCTGTCACACACAAATCCTTGCCACCAGGTTTCAGCTCAATAACATGTCGTTTGCCAAATGATTCTTCAGTAACTGTGAAATCTAGGGAGAGTTCCTTCACATCACCATCATAATGCTGCAGTAATAAAACACAAAACATCTAATTGGAAAAATGCATAACTGCATTTACAACTTAAAACATGTAAGAAATTTACAATATAACATCCAAATGATTGGAAAATGAGACACTGCCCATACTTCAAAGTGGGCTCAACCGAACAATCAATAATGCCTTACTGCAAACAGTTCAGGTCATGACGCAAGAGAATCATAATAGTTTGATGTGCAACCCACATGTGGATGACATGGCACTTTTAAAAGTGGAAATTCAAGACTTAATATGTTCACACTGGTTGCAAAGCATGTAGAAAAAAGGGCTTGAAAAAGAACATTGGAAGAGCTTCGCCTCGCCCCTTTTCCCTCCCTCCCCTCCCCTCCCTTTCCATCATTTTCTCAATTCTCCTCTCTTTTTGACCTATTTCCTCTTCTCGTCACATGTCTTATCTTCCCTTCACCTCTCTTCTATTTCTCTATATCATCTATTCTCTTGTAATTGAACTCTTAGCTGATAACGTCCATTGAACCTTACTCTTCCACAAAAGGCACCTTGAGAGAAGAAGTTTGCTCAAGGCTTATAAAGCCCACAACTCAAGTATACCTTGGCAATGTGGGACTCTTAACACGCCCCCTCACGTGTGGCACTATTGTCCAAACACGTGTACAACGGGAGAGAAGGCCCAACATTGTCCAAGGCCCTGAAGCTCTGATACCATGATAACGTCCATTGAACCTTCCTCTTCCACAAAAGGCACCTTGAGAGAAGAGGTTTGCTCAAGGCTTATAAAGCCCACAACCCAAGTATACCTTGGCAATGTGGGACTCTTAACATTAGCATCCTCCAGTCCTTCATTTATCTTCATTCTCCACTCATTTCTTTTCCTCCTCTCATTCTTTTTCACCATATCAGAACTAAAATTTTATAAAATAATATATTCACAACATCCGGTCCTAAAGTTGGAGTACTGTACGCTTAAAGAATTTTCATGTAGCTGGGAAGGAGCTAGCTAAATCAAGTAAACATGTTGAATCCTAAAAATAAAAGATAAAGGTGAACAAAATGATTCTTGTCTCAGTAATTTGAACTGCAAAACGCCACGTTTCCTGTCGAAGTTAAAAGTATTTATAATTTACAAGGTAATCTTTGCTTCTTCCATCTCTTCTAGCACAGCTAAGAACACACATACACTGATCCATGGCATCACTTGTCATGTAGCCATGAATAAATGCTACCTCAATGGGTTGTCCCGAAAACTTGAACACTCCCAAATCAACTGCCTTAGCTATTTATCCATCTACCTCAGCACGTTCCATCTTTCCAAGTCTTGTGAATTCTAGGTGCCTAGCAATTAGCACCATAAATCATAGTAGCTTCATTATCCTATGAATACATTTTCTGCACCTTGTTAAAAATGCAAATGAGGCACAAGGCTCAGTGGTATATTTCCACCTTAGCCAATAGCGTCAATTCTTTAGAGTAGCATGCTTATACCAATTATTTGTCAATGTTTCACAAGGATTCAAAGAAGAGAAACAGAACACCCATATGATTGTATTTTTACACTTATACATAAAATAGTAACTATAGTCAAAGGGATTTTACCTTCACATACATGAGATTCCTGTAGAGCTCCGGATCAAGGGTTGATAATTCATCAAGAAAGCTATATCGGCCCAACAGCTTTTGTACAAAAACATGTGAAAACGAGTAATCTAGTAAAATTCCTTCATAAAGAGCTTTACCAACAACTCTCCCAAGAAACTCAATCATCTGGATACCGTTCTCTATATATCTTGCAGATGCATTAGGAATTAGAAGTCTGTCTGAAGTTGAGGTTTGGGAGAATAGACCATAACTAAGACAAAGGAAAAGGTAAGCATTAAAGCTAACTTCTGGAAAAGCAGATAACTATGTAAGAAAGCCAATGACATATACATCGCATCATAACTTACTCAGGGGAAAAGGCTGCTTTTGAGATATCAGTTAAGAACTCCTTAGATAATCCACCATAGTCCAGACCAGCCTCCGGAAGGCCACATTCACTCACAAATGATACATGGATTGATGACCTCAACCTTGGCCCAAGGGAATTTAATTGTTGAAATCCATCTTCAACAATGCGATCCCGACGAACTACAATCTCAATTGATCGTGAACCAGGTCCAGCAACTTCACCGGCCATTTTTCGGGAGGCTTTATCCATTTTGATGAACTCTCTAAACATTTCAACTCTGCCAAGATGGAGAGCATGTCAAGTAACGCCCAAAAAAAAAAAGAGTAATATTTTTTTGTTTTGTGCTTGAGGTTTCAAAGGTCATTTGCCTGTAAAAAGAAAATCATGACTTCAAGTTTAGATACATACTTTTTTTTATTCTTTTTTATAAATAGATACTATACTTTTCAGGACATCCAAAGAAGAAGCTGGTTTGTCAAAAGCATTGAAACATTAGGATTCAAAACCTCATACTGGTGAAAATAAGATGTTATTAGATGGATTACAACTGTAAAAAATGCCTTCAAATGGTGGATTTCTGGTTGTAGTCATTTTTTGTTGCATGCATTAGGGACTCCATGTCCAGTAACACAATGGCTAATTCCAAGAGATTCAGCTGGTCTTTTCTCTGCAAACTAGAGATTCAGTGGGTCTTTTCTCTGAGAACATGTAATAATGAAGAGAACTAGAAAAGAATGCATAATCTGCAGCAACCCTCAAGCCAACATATTGAGGGTCACATGAATTTCAAGAGTCCGAAATGAATAGGCTGGTCCAGAAACATACAGAAATATAGCTGTCAAGTCTGCAGAATTATGAGTCCTTCTAGTTATGTTCCTACCTTTCTTCAAAAGGAAACACATGTGGAGTAGTAGTGATAACAGAATCCACACTTGGTATAGTCAAAGCATCATCTGTTCTTAGATTAGCTGACAAAATTTCATGAGTTCTGGCAGCTACTGAAATTGGGGGCCGGTTTTTTTGAGCAGGTGAAAGCCACAAAACAGGGGGGCAAAACTGGTGCCTGCAATCCCTTTCATACATTAAGTGCAAGCATCTGATTGCAGAATCCATAAGGGGTCTATTCTCCTGGCCAATACTATGAGACAAGCCGTTATACACAAGTGTATTGAGCATTGATGCAATTCTTCGTTGCTGCTCCAGAGTAAATGGAACCTAGCTCATGTTATAAAATGCTAAAGTTAGAATCACTCAAAACTTCAACAGATCCAACCAAAAAAAATATATATATATACCTGTTTTTCGTAGAACTCGATGTCATCAAGAATTAGCAGCAGGTGAGAGTAGGCGGAACAGAAAAGGTGAAGTAGGCATGTCATATCTTTTGAAATACCTTGTGGACCACACCTTAAATGTTCGATATCCCACACATCACAAGAGTCCTCATCAACCTGGCTAGTCCCAGGATGACCATCGGTCAAATCAACGCCAGCTTGTGACTTACCAGTAACTTTATTTAGTACACTGACCCACTTATTAACACCATCTTTAGTGGCTCCTTTTTGCTTTTTCACAAAAACCCCATCTTTTTCTTTTTTTGAATTCTCACTAATGCAAAGATGATTATTTTCAGCAACATGACCATTTCCAGGAAAAAGGATACCTTCCAATGCCCCCCATAGACTGACAAGAAATCCGGGAGTAAAAGATAGCATGTTTAGAACAGGCAATGAACCAAGCGTGGGATTCAAAACTGAAAATATTCTGAGCATGTAAGAGTAAAAGTATGCAATATCAAGCAGTTCAAACTTCCCCAAGCATTCTATATTATTTGGTGGCGTGGTCTCAGCACCATGAGTGTATGAATCTGTTTTCATAATTGCCAAAAGATTTGTGAGATGCCACTGCTGACAAACAGGCCTTAGCAGATCTATGTATGACATCTTTAAGGACCCATGCGTTGTCTCAGTCTCACACAAACTTCTATCAATGGGCTCTACAGAGACATCACTTTGGACATCTTGCTTCTCCTTCCTCACCCATCCTACATTCTCAATCCAACCCAGTAAGTTTTCTGCAAGAGTGATAACAACATGGGCATATGATGCACAGTCTAAATCTTGATTAAACGAGCCAAGATCTGCAGAATCATTCCCAACCCCCGTTGCTAGGCATACAATGTTTGCAAGAGCCCAACCAACTGACGGAATGACCTGAGAAGAATAATGTATCTCTGACAGATTCATCTCTGACATCTCTGTTAAGATTTTCTCTTTCAAGATCTGCCATTGCCTGCCATAATTTATCAGTCCCCACATGTTTGAATCATATTACAATCTAAGAAGATATATCAAAGAGAAAAGAGGGATCTTATTCACTTGAGGAGAATTGAAGAATAAACTCTTATACCTCCAATTATAAAATTGATGTTACCGCAATATCAATTTTTTTTATTATAAGTAATAGAAATGTCATTAAACTTCTTAATGCACATTTAATTACTTAATGCACTAAACAACCCAAATGAGGCATTGAAGCACTTGGACATCAGTAGGCTAAGAATTTTCCAAAAAACCAATGTAACAAATAAAGCAGCCAACAAAAACCCCATGTTAAGGCAATGGTTTCATCTTAAAACATTGTAGAATAACAAATTTTCAATACCTAGTTTTAAGGCACCTCTTTCACGGAAGAGATTAAGAATTTCACTTGCAACTGGCAGCTCATCTTTTATGGAACCATCTTGTCTTAGATAACGAAATTATCAAATAGCTTGTTTAAGAAACTAAAAGTGCCATTTTAAACTTGTTTCGATTTTGATAGGCCTGCTAGAAGCTAACTCAATTCCTACAATTAAAAGCAACCTCAGTAATGCATCTATGAATATTGACTCGGCTACAGATTACTTGGCAGCAATGACTTAATCAATACGCATGTAGATAAGTATATTCAGAAATAGTACATGAAATTTAGGAAACATAACATAGTAATCATCATAGAGAATTTTGTGTCCAAATCTAGTAAGCCTTACCAGTACAGTTTGGAAGCATGGAGACAAAATACACTTGTGCTTCAGAGCCGGTATAAGAACAGCTGGCAGATGTTGAACAAGCCAAGGAATTGTAAGCAGAAAGACACAGTACTGCTCAGCAGCATTATGCGCGTCCAACATGCCAGGGCCACTTACATCAAAGTTTGTCACGTGAAAAGGGCGTAAAGCTAAAGTTATTGCACTTGCAGCAATCAAAAATTTATCATCTGTCTGGACACTGCTGTTTACTTGTGAAGAAAAAGAAACATCCAATGTATTAATGTATCTCCTAATAGACATGTAAATACTACTTTTACCACTCCCCATAAACCACACTAAATCCCTCACTGCTATATCTGCATCCTGACTATTAGCATCTGTAATGCATTTCCACCCTTTGAGATCAGTAAGGAAAACAACAAGACGCATCCCTAAGGAGGTAAGAATGACATTATCTCGACTCCCTGCATGAGATTTATTAAACTCTGAAAGAATAAAAAGGCAGAGAGAAATAAGCTTCCGTGCTTGAAAAAACCATATTCTTCTCTCTTCAAGGGTGCCAGTTGCCAGGGAGCAAAAGTTCTTATTTGGATCTGGACCATAGAAACATAAAGTTAGTACCTCAGTTAATATCAAATGGAAATATTAAAAGAAAATAATAAGGTAAATGACAAGGAACAGGGGACAAAGCAGGTGCTTAAAGAATTCAGGCGCATCGAAATCATATATAAAGCAGATCAATGAAGCAAAGCCTAATGGAAGAAAAGAAAAAAGCAACATAAGAAATTGTGTTCTTCTCCTAACTGTGTTTTTCAATTTACTCCATCCTTATGTGCCCCGCCGTTCTAATTCTTAGCATTTTTTTATTAGGTAGGAACCGCTGGCTCCAAAAAAAAGACACTTGTTTGGATCAATCCGGCTTTAGTACGAAAAAACTTCACACAGGAAAACAAAAAAAAAACACGAAAAAAAAAAAAAAAAAAAAAAAAAAAACCAAGAAACCAAAATTGCTTAAAAATGCAGATTTCCTTTTTCATTGAAAAAAAAGAAAAAGAAAAATGGGTCCAGGTTGATCCCCAGTTATTAATTTATATTTGTCCCAAAGGGGCCTGACCTATTACGAGCTCTAGCCGGAGGTATGGAAGCTACTTCTCCAAAAGAGATAACTTCTTCTAAGAAAGACCTTTAGAATTATCCCATTTAAGCACAAGTAGGGTAAAATTTATAATTTTGGATTGACTACAACAACCCAATAGAAGAAGAAATTCTTGCTTCTGTAGTTGAAGAAAAACAAAGAAGGTCAAAAAAGAAAGGTGGGTTTAATCCATGAGGCACTGAATTTCCTCATGCAAAGCGTAGAGGTCTTTCAAGTCTAATGACCTCAAGTAGTACACTGAAATAAAGGGGCTCAAGAATTCGTGCCAATTGCAGTCATGCCAAGAACAGGGAAACCTTTTCATGATGATTACACTAGATACCCCAGTTTCCTATAGATCTTCATTCCAGGTCTTGGGACTCAGAAAACAACCATAATTCTATTAGATACAAGAAGATCTACTCTCTCCAAAAAGAGCATAATATGAAAGGATTTAATTTTCAAATTACAAGTTTCTACATTGGTAGCTGACAAAAAAAAAATCGAAAAATCTTTTAATTTATTTACCCATTGAAGATTTTATATCATGGACCTATCTTATAACCAGACCACGAAGAGAACCCAACAACATGCAAAAACTTTGATGGAGTAATTGGAATTTCCAATTCAACAACTGGCATGGAGAACACAATTTGAAATGAAGTAAAGTCTCTGAAACATAGACAATAAATCCAGTATATGAAAATTTAGGAAATTGGCATACCAGTTGAGTTCAAGCTTTCCAATAGAATTCTAAAGCATTTTTGCATACAGTCTATATCTCTGATTTGGATCTTCTGATGCCAGACTGACAAACATGCAGTAAAGAAAAGAAAAGGTCTCAAAACAGCATTTGCAATCCATGTTCCTGAAATCCCACCAGCATTATGATTCACCAAGGTCTCCCATTCTTCTTGAAGCTGCAAAGCGGCCATCTTTGCAACCTTGTAGCGCCTCCAGACTCTCTACATATACAAGAAACCAGATTCTCATTTTCAACTATACATCCGCTTGATATCTAAGGGATACATGAAGGAAAGATGATAAAATTTGACATACTAAATTTCCCAAAAACTCGGGACCTCAAGACCGAATCCGGGGTCCTTTTAGATGCCCCACAAAATCTTTTGATGGTTCCATTTGAATTTAGCATAATTTCTATGAACAATCCAACTTTGTGAATGTACAATTCATGGGATACACAAGAATCAAAACCAACATCATACAAAAATTAAAGTGGGGTGCCATGAATCCGTAGAAACAAACTATCCCATCCATTACAGTGGTGGCTGCAATTGTTCTGCAGACCCATTAAAGATAACGGACTTGCGCATTCAATACTATACGAATTTTGGAAAGGGGCAATCAAATAAACGTAACAGTAGAAGCATAACCAACTTTCTACACACTTTTAACGGGACAGCTACCTGTGGGGTACTCAACTCCTTCCTAAATAGTGAACACTTAGAGTACATAGAAATGCACCTGAATAAAGAGAGCAGCTGCACTAGCTCGCCTAGCATAGTTGCGGAGCTCTCTTTCCTGAGCTACCTTCTCAAGTAGAACATCCCTCGTAATTTCCTTCGCGCTTGCTCCTCTTAATGATACCTGATCAACACCCATTAATTAATTAACACCAACAAATATCCCAAAATGATTCAAATCCCAAATAATTCGATATGCGATCCAAATTTTGTTACTTTCCACTATGTTTCTACAGTTTCTCAAAGGAGCAAACATGTTAGGCAATTAATCATGATGGGTTTTGATTAAATAGTCATTATTTCAGAGAGAGAGAGAGAGAGAGAGTACCTGATGCTTGCGAGGTTTGTCCATGGAACTCAGAGGATCATTCGTACAAAGGTTTCGATCGCATTGGGCTCTCTCGTCAAAAGACAGGAGTGATTTCTTTTGTTTTATGTTCTCTGAGACATGCCAAAACAATATGATTATGTTTTTCACTACTATAATATATTCCCTGTTTCCATACGCGCACATGTAGCGAGTTTCAACCACCCTTCCTTTGTATTTCCCTTAATTTCGCTCATAATTGTCAGACTTTTTTATTTTATTTTTTGGAACCCCTTCTCAAATGTATGATGGTAACATTGAAAAGAAAATAATTTTAAATTTTATAGAAAATTATATAAAATTATGATGGCAACCCCTTTCCCTCATATTTTGGAATTTTTTTTTTTTTTTTTTTTTGAGTGATAATAAAAAGTGATTGATCTGATATAAAGTATAAATAATTTATATGAAAAAATGAAAAAATAAATAAATTATATTGTAGTGAGTTTTTTTTATTTAAATAATAACAAAAAATTGTTAATGCGATATAAAAGTGAAAAAAAAAATAGTTTATAAAGGAAATCACTTAAACACATCATATCAGTTTATATAAAATTAGTGTAATAAATAAGTATAAAGAGTAGCATTACTTTTCGATTAGATTAGTGAAAAGATAAATGTTATTGTTTATACCACATTCATATTATGCTTGTGTGGCATGGATTAATAGCTTTTCAATCGGTCTTTATTAAAAAATAAAAAAAAATTAAAGACAATTAACCTATGCCACATTAGCATAGTGTGATTTTAGTATGATTTGATTTGATATTTGATAAGTGTTCTAATTTTTGAGTTTTAAGAAGGGTATTGTAAAAGGTAAAAATTGATAATTGACTTGGTGAGGCTACGTTTAAAAAAAGTATTTTACCATGGAGTACACAAAAGAAATTTCGTTAGTTAAAATTTTGATGAATGTTTTGGAAAAACAGAAAAAAATTGAGGAATGTTTTTATAAAATAAAAGAAATATATATATATATATATATATCAACAATAGAGTTAGACTCCATTTTGATGACCATGCCAAATGGTCCTTGTGGCTACTTTTGGGACGTTAGACGACGTTTGCGGCCAATATAGAGTCGCTAGACAGTCATGTTGGCCAATACAAGACTACTTTTTTTTTTTCTTTTTTTTTTCTTTTTTTTTAACAGGAATACCAACCTCATTAAAAAACTGAAAACCCCAAAGGGCTAACTTACTGTGTTCAAAAAGACTCTTTACACAAATACAAGGATTACAAGTACATACAATAAAGAACCTCTACTTACAATGAAGCTTACTAAAAAATTAAGAGAGGGTAGATCTAAACTAAAAAAATCTATAAAAAACCAGTAATTCTTAAATATGCAACATGCAAATTGCGAGAACTAATCTAAAAAAGCAAAAAACAAGACAGAAATTAAAAACCAACAACAAAGGTTCGGTTAGGGGAACAACCATATCAAAAATCTCACAAAATACAGTCAAAAAATGGGACCACTGGTGAGCTCATTGTTGGGAAAGGAAGAGGAGCCTCTGAAGAGGGGGTTGGTACAAAAAGAAGGGGGAGGAAAGCTTGAAGCTTCCTCCTATAGCTAAAAACCAGAGGAGTCCTAGAGAGAAGCAAGAGCTTCTCTCTCTAAGACGTCAGGCTGGCTTTCTAATACAAGGCTACTAGAATGTATAATTATTTTTCACTCCTTATGGTTTAAAAAGTTCATGAGAAGTCATTTGGTTTAAAAAGTTCATGAGAAGTCATTGTAGTAAGCAATAATTATAAATCGATCCCTAATATCAAATTCCGTTAAAAATTTTGGCAAATTGTGTTAAATGTCACGTCAACGCCACGTCAAACTAATAAGAATGCGACATGTGGACATCTTAATAAAAAAATAAATTTATTAAAAAACAAATAAATATACTTATTTTTTTAAAAAAATTAAAATTATTATTATTTTTTTTTTAAAAAAAGGCAGAAAAAAAAAAAGTAAGGGGTGGTTGGGCCACACCCAGCCTATGGGGATGGCCGCGTGCCACCCCCAGTGGTCGCTGGAGGTGGCTCTGGCCTTTGGGCCACCCCTGGACCTTCTAGGGGTGGCTCGATGGCCACCCCATAGGTCGTCGGGAGTGGCCATTGGGCTACCCCTAGTAGATTAAGGGGTGGTGCGCGGCCACCCTTTGCATTTTTGTTTTTTCGAATTTTAATGTTAATTTTTTTAAAAAGATAAGTATATTTATTTATTTATTAATTGTGTCGCATTCTTATTTGTTTGACGTGGAGCTGACGTGACATTTAACAGAATCTGTTAAAAATTTTAATGGAATTTGACGTCAATGATCGATTTGTAATTATTACTTACCACAAGAACCTTCCATGAACTTTTTAAATCATAAGGATTAAAAAATAATTATAGTATACTACATAGACCAATTGTGCAATTATCTCTAAAAGATATACATATAAAATTCCCATTACCTCTGAATTGCCGCAATATTTATAAAAAAAAATAAAAATTAAATTAAATTAAATTAAATATTTGTATTGTAGCATAGTAAATTAGGAATTAGGGAGTTGCAAGGCACGTGGCACACAACATCCAACCGAAGTAGCTTCTCCTACATACATCCACACTAAATTGCCTTACCATGTCTGCAGTTTCAGGGTCTTCCAGTGGAGACAATGGCGGCTGTTCTCTCTTCCTCTCCGCCCCGCCACCTCTTCTTTCACTTCCCCTCTATGCCCAAAACCTCTCCACAACCAACGCCTCCGTCACCATTCCCTTCTCTTTCTCTCTTCAAACGCAAACCTTACCACCAGCTCCACTTTTCCGCTTACTGTACCCAATCCCTCTCGTCCCCAAACTTCCTTTTCGCCTCAGAATCTTACACTCACTCTTCTTCTTCTTCCCCAAACGGCGAAGAAATTTTTTCTATTGACGGCTTATTCGATTTGCTTCGCCTCTCGGCTCGCTACGGCGATTCCCAGCTGGCCAGGGCTGTGCACTCGCGCATTCTCAAGCTCGAGGAACACACCCATCTGGGTAATGCGCTCATTGCGGCTTACCTCAAGCTGGGTTTGGTCTCTGACGCCTTTAGTGTTCTCGTGGGCCTTTCGTGCCCCAATGTGGTGTCTTATACGGCGTTGATATCGGGGTTATCGAAGTCGAGAAGAGAAGACGAGGCGGTGGAGCTTTTCTTTCGGATGAGGGAGTCAGGTATTGAGCCTAATGAGTATAGCTTTGTTGCAATTTTGACCGCTTGTATTCGGATTTTGGAGTTGCAATTGGGTTTACAGGTTCATGCTATGGTGATCAAAGTTGGGTATTTGGATTCTGTGTTTGTTTCGAATGCGCTAATGGGGTTGTACGGTAAGTGTGGGTGTTTGGATTTTGTGCTTAAGTTGTTTGATGAAATGCCGCATAGGGATACTACGTCGTGGAATACTGTTATATCGAGTGTGGTAAAGGAGTGTATGTACGATAAAGCATTCAAATTGTTTAGTGATATGAAGAGAAATGATGGGTTTACAGGTGATAATTTTACGCTTTCGATACTTTTGACTGCTTGTAGTGGCAGTGCTTCTTTCATGAAAGGCCAAGAAGTTCATGCCCATGCGATCAAGATGGGATTGGAGGCTAATTTGAGTGTTAGCAATGCGCTGATTGGGTTCTACACAGAGTGCGGGAGTGTAAAGGACGTGACATCTTTGTTTGAGATGACGCCCACAAGAGATGTTATTACTTGGACGGAAATGATTACTGCGTATATGGATTTTGGCTTGGTGGAGTTGGCTGTGGAGATATTTGGTGTGATGCCAGAGAGGAATTCTTTTTCTTATAATGCACTTTTGGCAGGATTTTGTCGAAATGGCAAAGGCACTAGGGCACTGGAATTTTTCGAAAACATGGTAGAGGACGGGGTAGAGTTAACAGAATTCACTTTGACAAGTGTTCTTAATGCTTGTGGATTACTCATGGATTGTAAAACTAGTGAGCAGATTCATGGGTTCATTCTCAAGATTGGTTTTGGGTCAAATGCTTGTATTGAAGCAGCGCTGCTTGATATGTGTACAAGGTGTGGGAGGATGGAAGATGCCAAAAAGATGTTAAGTAGGTGGTCATTTGACGAAGACAGCTCTATGATTCGGACATCAATGATATGTGGTTATGCTCGAAATGGGCAACCAGACGAGGCAATTTCTCTCTTCAACATCAGTCAATCAGAAGGAACAATGGTTATGGATGAAGTTGCATCAACTTCAGTACTTGGTCTCTGTGGAACTGTAGGATGTCAAGAAATGGGGAAGCAAATACACTGCCATGCTCTAAAAACTGGCTTTCTATCTGATTTAGGGGTAGGAAATGCCGTAGTTAGCATGTATTATAAGTGTTGGAACATGGATGATGCAATTAAGATATTCACCAATATGCCCACACACGATACAGTTTCTTGGAATGGTTTGCTTGCTGGCTATCTTCTACACAGACAGGGTGATGAGGCCTTGGCTATCTGGTCAAAGATGAAGAAGATAGGCATAAAACCAGACAAAGTTACCTTTGTTTTGATAATTTCAGCTTACAGAACCACTAGCTCCAATTTAGTTGATGATTGTCGTAGTTTGTTTCTCTCAATGAAAAACATTTATGAAATTGAGCCCACTTCAGAGCATTATGCATCCTTTGTTGGTGTTTTGGGTTATTGGGGTCTCCTGGAAGAAGCAGAGGAAATGATTAGTAAGATGCCTTTTGAGCCCAAGGCCTCTGTTTGGCGAGCTTTGCTTGATAGTTGCAGAATCCATTCGAATACAACCATAGGAAAACGGGTTGCAAAGCGTATACTTGCTATGGAGCCAATTGATCCATCTACATACATACTTGTATCAAATCTGTATTCTGCATCTGGGAGATGGCATTGTTCTGAAATGGTTAGGGAGGATATGAGAGAAAGGGGTTTCCAGAAACATCCAGGTCGAAGTTGGATCATTTATCAAAACAAGATACATTCTTTCTATGCCAGAGATAAATCCCATCCCCAGGTGAAAGACATCTATAGTGGATTAGAAATACTAATCTTAGAATGTCTAAAAGCTGGATATGTGCCAGACACAAGCTATGTTCTTCATGAAGTGGAGGAGCATCAGAAGAAGGATTTCTTGTTCTATCACAGTGCAAAACTAGCAGCAACTTACGGTCTTCTGACGACAAGGCCAGGAAAACCTATTCGGATCCTGAAGAACATCATTCTTTGCGGGGACTGCCACACATTCTTGAAGTATGTTTCCATCATTACAAAGAGAGAGATTTTTTTAAGAGATTCTTCAGGGTTTCATTGCTTTTCTAGAGGCCATTGCTCATGCAAAGATTACTGGTGACCCCCTTATCTTGTTTCTTTCAGCCTTTTAACTTTCATTCTTTTGGTTGAGAAGTTTCAAGCAATTGTATTATAATTGTATATAGATGTGGAATTTTGCATAGGAAATTCATTACAAATATTTCAGTAAATAACTTCAAACTACTGTTGAATAATTTATGTCAAAATCAAAGAAATTTTCATGTGATTGCCACTGAGTACCTGTATTTAGCAATACTTGAAAACGATCTTGTGAATGACTAGGAAGTAGAGAATTGTTTGTGATATCAAACAAATCAAAGTTGGACCTTCATGCTTGTCGGTTTTGTATCTGGTTTGATTGCTTACTTGGCCTTGACTAACTCCACTTCAGAGTAAGAGCTTGAAAAGAAAATGAATGTCATGTGGCCGTTCACATTTTGGGAAAATGAGTGCCACACAGTAGTCTATATTTTAGAAATTGATGTCTTACGTGTCACAAACGTGATAAGTGCCATGTAGATGGTACATTCACATCCCAAATGAGACGGTTCGATTATGATGATTACGTATCAAAATAGAATGGGTAAAACTGAAAGATTGCAGCCATTTATTAAACTGACAATAGAGAGATTTTATTAATTTCTTATCCAAATAACAACCCAATATCTTATTCATAAGAAACTCTCTAAAGATGGCCAAATAACCTAAACATATTTGTTTCCCTAACCTTATTCAGAATAAAGACTCTAAAGAAAACCAAATAACATAAACATAATCTAGTTTCCCTAACATATAATTTCAACAGCCAGTCTATTAGTGTCTTTGCAACCAGTAGGTCCAAGGTGGCTTTCCGAGACATCAATGGAACAGCTTTCTTTGCCAATACACGCCTGTGATTCATGGAAAAATCAATCAATTCAAAGAGTATTAATGGCAATTAAATAGAAAATTCGTTGAAAGAAAAAAGAGATTGATTACCTTTTGGATGGCCGACAAAGCACTAGAAGACTCACACTGGCCAGCACTGAAAGATCCACAAGCACCCTTTGGTGAACCAAAGCTAGCAAATTTGATTTGGGATATAACACTGCCTCCTTGGCACGACAATTCCAAGGTTGTTCCTTCATAAGCGTTTGCACAAGCTGTACCAACAGTGACAGTTTGAAACTTAACATTCCAAGGATTTCCTCCAAACTCTTCAAACACAACCAAGGTGTTGTCATCGTTTTTGAGAAAATCTCGAGGCACATGGTACCTGAAATTTTTCAAAATTTAAGAAAAATGTTGAAACATAAACATAACCAAAAACATGAAATGATTAAGAAAATTTATTACCATCGTTGAGAAGGCTTCCCACAGTTAGTCAAGCATTTACTGTTAGAGTATGTTCCACGATAGTCACACGTTGGAGAACATCCATCTTCATTTGCAAGGTAACTTAGCCAATACCTCCCAATGCTCTGGCCATTCACCCATGCATGTCCCTTCCCCAAACCCATCAAATCCACCACGACTGGATCACTCCCTATTGGTGCCTTAAACGTTGTCTAAAACCAGAGAAATATGTTAGATTATACTAATAGTTTCGGCTTTGATTTGTGCCATGTGTCAATGCATACAAGAATGGCATTGAACGCAAGCAATCACAATGAATGATAAGGTACCTTGTACCAAACAAACATCTTGTTTGTTGGAAGATTATTTCCAAACCACCTCCATTTATGTGAGAGCATAGGATCATGGAGTTGTTGTCTTTCACCGCGCAGTCCAATCTTATAAGTCCATTTGTTGAAAGCCAGTTCCTTCGTTACTTCCTGAATGATATACTTCTGGTCACCCCCCAATTTTTGGGCAACTTCATCAAGTCTCTCTCTCCCAACCACATTAACCGGACCAGAAATACCAGTTTGCACCAAATCAAAGTTTGCACCATAATTCTACCAAAATTGAAAAAATAAATTAATGTTAGCTTATGACAAAAAGAAGATTGTTATTATTATAACTTGCATGAAATAATTCATACTTACAGGCAGTCCAACGGTGACACTAAGCAAAGCTATTTCATTCCTCCCAACGTTCAATTTGATTTTACTCTCAAAAGTGAAGCTGTATTTTCCATTTTGAGCATATTGGGATCCTGAGATATACACAATTAGTGAAGTTGGGTGATAGAAAAGGATAACAAAACCAATTGAGAACCCCTGAGTGCGAGACACGAGTGCTACGCGCCACAGAGAGAGGAGGTATCTAGGCCACACACTCCTTCTGTACTCATTGTGGGCAAAGAATTTCAGGAGATCCTCGTCCTAAAAAGAGGTATTAGAGAAATTTAAATGAAAATTACCAACATGTCTTCCATTGACGAATGCATGAATTACATGTCCAGCGGTATTAACTTGTAGAGTTGTCTCTTTGCCCAAAATTGGGTCGGTATTATTGACATGGAAACTAAACACAAATACATTAAAAAATAAAATAAATAAATAAAAAAGCTAAAATTAATAAAGCTAATTTTTTTTAAAAATAAAATAAAATAAAGAATGAAAAACCCTATACAAACTTTACCTGGTGATATACCAGAGGTAGTCACTGGTGTCGTTTGAGACAGCCTTCTGGTCTAAGAGTTGTTCAGCGGTCATTAAACTATCCTCAACAATGCCATTTTTGTTGCTATGCTCAAAGCCCTCACCTCTCCATTGCCATTTCAAGGTGTAAGGTTCTTCAAAATCATCTGCTGCATTTTCCTTCTTCACCATTACTGATGTTTGACTGTTAACCTGCCAAAAGTTTTATAAAATAATAAATAAACATATATACTTGTAAACATTGAAAGATTATTCTACAAAACAGATATAAAGACCACCATTGTTGCTCACCTTAGCAGTGTTGTAGACTTCAGTAAAGCAATCAGGAAGGATAGTGACAGACCAAGCTGGTACAGTGTACATGGTGTTCTCAAAGTTGATTGTTGCATCGTCTTTTGAATTTGCATTTCCAAAGAAACAGCTTGATTTTCCATCATAACTGTAAATAGTGGCCTACAATTGCATGCAAAAGAATATTCAACATTATTATTTTCTCAAATTAATATATTAGAAAATAAAGTAAAAATAAAATAAAAAATTTACCGTCATCATATTCCCATATTCAATACTTCTCACAGAGCCATGAGTTAAAACCTTCTCCATCGATCTTAGAAGGAGATGAAGTTGTTTTAAATGTCCCCACTTTGGTTGGTTCAAATTACCTAAACATGTCATAAGGTTAAAGAAATAATAAATAATAATAATAATAATAAAACTTCAAAAGTATAAGAGTTTTATCAAAAAAGAAAAAGGGTGGGTTTTTTTTTTCCTCTCTCTCTCTTACCATATTCATCTAATGGTGCATCGTAATCGTATGATGTGGTAATGTATGGACCCCCTGATGTCCGGCCAAAATTAGTTCCACCATGGTACTAGGAAGATGGAAAAAAAACCACATTAATTAGGATCAAATTATTAGTAAACTAAATATTTCAAACTTGTAAGGAACCGAACAAATTCGACTTGGATTCAGTTTTAGTTAAAATTAGACTCGTTAAAACGAGCTAAACCCTAGCCGACTAATATGAGTACCAAGTGCATCATACCATGTAATAGTTTTGAAAAGTGCCACCATATTGAAAAAACCGTGCAACAGCAAAAGAGAGGTCTTCAGCAGTTCTGTGTGGATCTTGCAAACCCCAACCTTTGTACCTAAGTTCATATAATTTTATTAGATATCGAGTATATAAAAAAAAAAATGCTAAAATATTCTTAAATATTAGTTAACAAAACTTAGGAAAAGAGTAAAAATAAAAGATAAATAAAATACCAGCCAGTCCAATTCTCAGTCCACATTTTAGGACTATTGGGATTGTTAGGGGTGAATTGATCACAGTACCAGCCATTACAAGTATTAATCTATAAAAAAGAAAGGAAAAAAAGGTAAACAAAATTAAGAAACTAAAATAAATAAATAATAGTATTTAAAAAATAAAAATAATTGACAATATTATATATACCATTGGGGATGGAGCATCCGATTCTTGACACATAACCCAGGGAACACCAATTTGGTAAGATTCAGCCAAACTAGCACACCATTGAACGTATTCTTTTCCATCATTTCCATAAGACCCAATAACATTACCGTACTCGTTTTCAATCTTTTGATCATGCGAAGAAAATAACAAAAATTTAATTAAAATAGGTATAAGGAAAAAAAATAAAATTAATTATAATTCACAGACCTGAGAAATAATTATAGGCCCGCCTTGTGAAGCAAAGAGATTCTCATGTTTCATCATGTCCACAATCACGGTCGTAAAATTTGACATCTCGTTCTAATATATTTGAGAAGGATAATTAAATTATTGTAATTGTAAGAGAATTTAATTTAATTATAAGTATCAAAGTTTTTAAATTCATTACCATAAACACATCATTTTTGGTCCTGAACTTGATGCCTGGAATGTTGTGCAACCACACTGGAAACCCTCTGGCAAGAATTTAAATAAATAAATAAAGTAAGAGAAAAATCAGAAATTAAAGGTAAAAAAAAAAATTGATACATTTAAAGTTAATATGATTAATTACCCGTAATTCCATTCTGCACATACATATGGCCCAATCCTAAGAACGGCATAAAGTCCTTCATCTTGTATGGTTTTGAGAAATCTTACAAGGTCAAGATTTCCTTTAAAGTCATACTAAAAAATAGAAAATAAAAATGTCAATTATCATGATTTCTATTTATAAAACCAAATAATAATAATAATAATAATAATTATTATTATTATTATTATTGAAAAAAGAAAAAAGAAAAAAAGAGGAAAGAAATATAATAGAGAGAACCTGACGACGTTGAGCTTCATGAGCATTCCAAAAAACGTAAGTCTCAATTGTATTTATCCCACCCTCTTTTGCTTTTTTAATCAAGGATGGCCACATCTATAAGCAAGAGCAAATATAAGAAAAAGAAAAAGTCCGGAATTAAAAATAAAAATTATTTAAATAATAAAAAACAATGTAATTTTTGAATTTCCAATCTTCCTCCTCCAACTATATTATAAATACGGCATATATATATATACACACACACTACCCTAGTGAGTATTTAAACAACTCACTTGAATATTTTCAATGATCATCAATACGGATTCATCTATTTATATAACAAAATATAAAATATACCATCTATATATAATCATAGACGAACCCACCGGGGGAAAGTATAGCTTGATCTCCCGATTCTAAAATTTGTGCATAATTTGAGATGGAATAGGGATGGTTCCCCTAGTTAAGTCTTTAGTAAAAGCAAACAATATTTTTTAGAAAACAAACAATAAATAATTAAAAAGATTCAACAGTACTGTAGGTATGATGGAAACTTACTCCAGGAGTACTGCGGGGATAATGAATTGAACCAGACAATAGAATTCTCCTTTCCCCATCAATTGTAATTGCTCTTCCATCATGTGAAACATTAAGGGCAAAAGAAGGCAAACCGAATAAATAGAAGGCAAAGATAAATAAGAAAATAGATGAGGCCATCATTATAGAAGAAGTAATTAACAATGGGATCGATCTTGAAATAGAATATGAAAATAAAGTGTATGATCATCACTTATTTATAGAAGAGTTGAAGTAATTGAATTGGATTCAGATTAGGGAATTATAGTTTATCTAAAACCAGTTACTCATTCATGTAATCTATATATAATGCAACATCTTTCATCATTAAATTGGATAAAAGTAACCGATAATCCAATCCATGTCCATCTGGAACACTAGAATGAGATAAAAGAAAGAGATTGAGATGAAGAATATATACCTCGATCAGTGCCCATATATACAGATTAATTAATGAGATAAAAGAAAAAAAAATGATATATAATTTAAATTATTTCTCAAATATAAATTTGTTTTTTAATCTATAATTCTGACAAAGAGAAAAAAAAGATAAATGTTAATTTGTATTAATTCTAATTCTGGTCACATAATTTTTGGTAAACTATCCTTTTTCATTCAAAAAGTTTAATTTTTAATTAATAAAATTCTTTAAAAACAATAATTAAAAAAAAATGTCAGAATGAATCACATATAAAAGGACAACTTATAGGATCCAATGATTTTGTTATATTGCATAAAATATATAAGCGATTGAATTGGGAAAGAGATCCCATTCGAAGTATGATACAAGATTACAACTAATATATTCAATACTTGAAGGACACAATTTCCTCTAAATTTGGTTAAAGGAATTTCATTTAACTCAATATATATATATATATATTAAATTTATAATTTGTGTTTAAAATGCATTGGATTCTTCCGACTTATGAGTAATGCTAAAAAATACATTTTTATTACACGAATATTCCACTATGTTGACGTGACAGTGTCAATCCACCTTTGATTTTTTTTTTTTTTTTAATTTAACAATGGTTGATTCAAAAGTGGATTGACACTGTCACGTCGGCACAGTGTGACAGTGTAGGATAACAATGTGGTCTCTAGCCTGAAATGTGAACGCATTTACATAGAATACTAATGCTAGAAATTACATTTTTATTCTACAACTAATCCTAACCAACTGTTTGGATTTTTTTTTTTTTAATAATATAATTGTTACGTCATTATTATGAGATAATTGTGAATAAAAAATATAATATCTAGCATTACTCATTTACATATCTCATTCAATCCAATTTAATTAGAGCAAAACGTCATCCGGTGTTTAATTAGTGAGATTAACTGGATCTGTTGCTAATCAAGCCAATGATAAGAGCTAAGCAAGGGTTGAGGCCAAAAAAAAAAAATTAAAAAATAATAAATTAAGAAACGTGACAGTATTTGTGTCTTCAAGTATTTTTGAATTAAATATGGGAGTAATTCTGTAGCAGCCATCACCGTCTACGCTACGGAGACATACACTTTCATACCATGCACCTCGATTAATTACTTGCACGCGTAATGTTCACGTCACTCTCCTTTTCTTTTGTGTTTCTTTAATTAGCATCATGGGTTCAAACTATTGTTTTTAATTAATTTTATATTCTATGCTAATTCCAATTAACCGCCGGAGCCCCTCCTTAATTAATTAATTAAGATGAGGTCCAACTCTAAACCCTTTTTTTTTTAGTTGGTTGTTGAATATAAGTATATAACCAAGTAATTCTATTTTTAATTAGTAATATGCCATGTAACTTCAATACAATTAAATATCGTGGCAATAAAATCATAATTTGGATTAATACTTGTAAAGAAAATTAACGTCATCTAATTGTATAGTAATTATACAAGAGTCTACTAAATTGAATTACTCCTAAAGAAAATGTTAATTAATTTAATAGATTAAGTTGAAGATTTGTATTTATTTTAACTTGACAATCTTTTTCTTTATTAGATTGCATGATCTTGTAAACCTATTTTCATCTTAACTTCGATACAATTGTTTTTTAGATTACTTTTATGGTGGAGAAATGATTCCTACACTCATTTCTCACAACAGTCCCACAAGAAGCTGATGTGGTTGGTAATATTTTATTATTTTTTTACAAAAAGAAAAGAAAACAAAAGAAAACAAAAAAATAATAAAATATTACAAGCCACATTAGCTTGTTGTGGAGCTGTTGTGAGAAATGAGTGTAGGGATCATTTCTCATGAGTTTACTAAATAGAATTACTTATATATGTGTGTGTTGTGTTGATATTATTAAAAATAAAAAACTTCACTTACAACCAACTTTTAATATTTCATCACTTTTGAAATAAAGTACCTAAATTTTGAAACGTGTCAATTTAGGATATCAATCTTTTAATCTTAACCATCCGTTAGAAATTTCTGTTAAATCCTATCAAAATTTTAAAAATACTCCTGTGTTTTGTTTTTTTTTTTGAAAAAAAAAAAAATCAAAAATCAAAAAATCAAAGATTCAGGGATGAGTATTTTTGCAAATTCCGTTAAATTCTGACCAACACTTAAATCTTTGCAATTTTTTTCTCTTTTTTTTTCCTAAAAAAAATATAGGTATCTTCGGAATTTTTATAGAATTTAACGAAAAATTTTAATGAATGATTGAAATCGAAAGAAATTGAAAAATGAATACCTTAAATTGATACGTTTTAAAATTTTACTACCTTATTTCAAAAATGATAAAAAAAAAAATTAAGAATTATAAATGAAATTCTTCTTATTAAAAATGAACGTGACAACATTCTGTTACGTGAGAATGCCTATGATTTGTTAATCCTATAAAAAAAATATATGTAAAAATTATATATTTTAAATAAATATCAATTTAGTAAACTAAATTAAAATAATTTTTTTCATCCCAATTTAAGAGAGAATATGGCCCCTTAAATTCGATGCATCTGACTAACGATGTCGGTGCAATTATGATTTTACCATTTTCTTCGTTGCCTCGGCGGAGATCGAAGTGGGTGGAAGAAGGACAATCATAGCGTGCAAGTTTTTTATTTTTTATTCTCTTATTGGGGTTTGGGAATAAAAAAATTGAGGTGGTAATATGTGTAAACCCCGTCATCGGTGCCGGTGCCGGTGCGTTAAGGGCTTCAATAAAGTGTGATATTTGATTTTCGAGGCTCTCAACTTCTGCCGGCTCGAAACGTTGACCATCGATTGCAACCATGAAAAATCGTGCCATCGGGATTTGATTTTTACACTACACCATCATAATAACTGCACAACAACCCCTCATATGAGGGTGGGCCCCAGTGTGTGGGGTTCGAGAAATGATCCATACACTCATTTCTCACAACAGCCTCACAACAAGCTGACGTGGCGGGTAATATTTTATTATTTTTTTTGTTTTCTTTTGTTTTCTTTTTGTAAAAAAATAATAAAATATTGAGAAATGATCCTTACACTCATTTCTCACAACAGCCCCACAACAAGCTGACGTGGCGGGTAATATTTTATTATTTTTTTACAAAAAGAAAACAAAAAAATAATAAAATATTAACCGCCACGTCAGCTTGTTGTAGAGCTGTTGTGAGAAATGAGTGTATGGATCATTTCTCTAAAATATTACCAGCCACGTCAGCTTGTTGTGGAGCTGTTGTGAGAAATGAGTGTATGGATTATTTCTCGTGGGGTTCACCCTCATGTGAGGGGTTGTTGTGTAGTTGTTGTATTGGTGTTATAAATCTAACATTTTCCTAACATTAAATAGGTTCAGTGACAACCCATACTTGACAATTTTGGGGGGGCCTAAATTGAAAAAAAAATAAAAAATTAGGAATAAAATTTTAATTTTATTATTATTATTATTATTTTTGAAAAATCTTAAGGCTTGGGAGGGCCTGACCCCTTAATGGATCCACCCTTGTATAGGTTGGAACTAAGTGCTCGTCTGGTATATCAGCTTCAAAACGCAGATGATAAAATTGCGCTTTTACTTTTTAAATTTTGCGTTTTCAATAACACATTTTTTTGTTCAAGAATTGAAAATTAATGTCTATATAATTTTTTTGTTTTGTTAAAGCATTAATTAAATGATTAAATTTGCTTATTTTTATCGGCTTAAACTTTTGAAATAAGTGGTGATTTAATATGATATTTGGATAAAAAATCATGAGTTCGTATCTTGATTTCGTCATTTACCTTAAATTTTAATTAAATATTTCACGTATCGACTCTCACCCATTAAAAAGAAAGTTCTATAAAATATGAGTTTGGTCTAAAAAAAAAAAAATTAAAGGACTAAACAGAGTCTAAATAAGATTTGTGACGGTGATCAATGCATGTATAGAAGTGAATAAGAGTATGGGCACATGCATGGCCAGCATGGGTACCATCAACCCACATCACACGAACAGAGGCGCAGGATGTAATGAACCTCGTGTGCCCACTCGAAGTTACCCGTTGTGGTAACTCTTTGGATTATTGTACTTTGCATGTGATGTCACCGATGTTCCAAATATAGGATGGTGACATTTATAACGTATTCCGTTTGCTATTCCCCATCACTCGCTGTTGGAATTGAATAATTGAGGATAGATATCACGTAAGCTTCTACTTCCGTCTTACGTATGTAAACAACTTATTACTTAATGGTAATGAATTTTTAATCTTTTTAAATAAAGGTATTTAAATTTTAAAATGTTTTATAATTTAGGGTATTATTTTTTGGAAAGTCTCAATCCTCCGTTAAATATTTTTTTGTTAAATCTTATTAAAATTTTCAAAAATACCTAAGCGTTTATTTTTTATTTTTTTTTAAAAAAAATTATAAATATTTTCAAAGATTCAGGCGTAGGTATTTTTACAAATTTCGTTAATTTTAACCAGTACCTAAATCCTAACATTTTTTTTTCTCTAAAAAAAATGGGTGTTTTAAGAATTTTTTGATAAGATTTAACGAAAAATCCTAACAGACGATCTCTAATTGTGATTTTCCAAAAAATTGATACTCTAAATTGAGAAGTTTTGAAGTTCACGTATCTTCTTTCAAAAATGGTAAAAGTTGATATCCTTAAGTGAAGTTCTCCTTAAAAGTTATAAAAGCTACATTTTTATTCCACTATTATCTAATTCTATTGACGTGACAATGTTAATTAATCCTTAAATCAATGTGTGTTTAATGTTTTTGTGTGTATATATATATATAAAAAAGTTAATTGAGTACTCTATCATGTTATTAGGGTGTGATAATGGTAAAATAAAAGTTCTTTTAGAACACTCAATTAAAAATAATGGTAGAAAATGCATTTTTATTTATGATGACATGGCGGTGTGGATTAACTTTTAATGAGTTCTTACTAAAAAATAAAATAAGAGTTGATTGATACTTCAATAGAGTTTGATAGTGGGAGGATAAAATCATAAAAGCGAGGTTTTTACCCTCATGACTACCCTTGCTCTTTAAAAATATCTTACATACTTCAACGTATAATTAAAGCTTATGAAAAAAGAAAAAGAGGAAGAAAATGCCATTAAAAAAAAAAAAAAAAAGGGAGGAAAATACGAGAAGGTAGGGCTTGGCTTCTGTTACCCGTTGCTGATCAAGTAATTGAGACTTGAGAGGTGGCATGCAGAAGAGGCCAATAGAGGCAATAGATATACGTCCATATATAAGCCAAAGGAGCCATCAATATTGACAATAAGGACGAAAATGACCTTCAATTTGGAGGTCCCATGCTTGGAGGTCCCGCACCTCTCATGTCTCTCTCTCTCTCATTATCTGGTAATGAAAGCAAGTTTCGTGTGGGTGCATGGCAATGAACAAGACAATGTCATTTTGTTCCTACTTGGTAAGCTTTGTTTGGTACGTGATTAAGACGAACAACCAGTTGCACAAAACATACAAGCTAATTTTGTCATTTAATTTCATTAACAGCTGGACCATTTTGATATCAATATTAGGGGTGGGTAAAAACCCGTCCACTCGACTTTCAACCCGGCATCGATCCGTTCGTAACTCGCGTCGATCGGCTTCAAACAAAAGTAGTGGTCAAATGTGAGATATCATTATAGATTTTCGACTCAAATCGGGTTGGAAGTAAGAAAATATAATTGGGTGGGAATCTTGTACGCAATTAGATCTTTTTTTTTTAGAAAAATATTTGGTTTTAATCTTTTGTCAATCTCTTGGGAGGAGGGATTTATCAAACCATTCCAGGCTTCAAATTAGATTTCATAAAGAATTGAGGCAAAAGCGACAGAAAACTAATTAAACTTGTAGGGAATGTAAAAGATAAAAATAAAGTATATTATAAATAATCATAACACAAAAATTACCCTAAACTTTAAGATACTTGTAGAGAAAGTAAAAAGATACCATACTAAAAATATTCCCCAAATATTATGCATTTCTTTCCATTCTTGTGCAAATCTTCTTTATTACGATATTCCTAATGCATTAATTTAGTATTTGACAACTCATCTAGTGATTCAATATCTTCTCCAAAAAATAATAATAATAATAATAATAATAATAATAATAATAAATAAAACACTTTACGATAAAAAGAATATAGAACAAAAACTTTTCCCTAGTAAATGTAGGAATTACGAAATTTGCATGAAATGAAAAATTGTAGCACTTTGAATAAGCTTTTTAACGTTAGCAAGTTTTTTCTCAATCTGATGTCAGAACCAGAAGATATAATTTTTTTTTTTTTTTTAAGTAAAATAGATCTGACAAAAAATTGATAAAACCGGCATGCTTGATGTTCATAGGTGAATTCAAAAATTGCTAGCCCTAAATGCATGTCACATGTCGGGTTTAGGTCTTGTTAAAGCATGTGTATAAGAGTATATAAGTTAATCATAATTTGACCCATTTTTAAACCTTCAAACCCCAATTGCATTAATTTCGTATTAATTTTATATTGAATTCAAAAGCTGTATAAAAAAAAATTGTTGTTCTTAGAAGAAGGTAGGATATCATAAACTGTAATTAATGTGACCATAGAGATTAGAAGACATTTAACGGGACTAATTAATTAATTAAAGGGGTAAGAGAAAAGAAAAGGTTTGACCCCCGCTCAGTGCTAAGCATATATAATCCCTAAATGGGGTGCATTAATTTTCACAGGCAAAGGCCTCAAAGTGCGGCTGTAGATAGAAAAGCCAGTACATCTGTACATGGGATGCAATCCAAGGGTACATTAAAAAGGTGTCGGTGAGAAGTGAGAAGGGTATAATTGGGAATACGAGAGACTGCATGAGAAGCTCGGAAACAGAAGCTAATACAAGAGGACGCTTGGCGTGGGGGTGCAACCATTTATTACCAAATGTTCGCCTTCCTCGTATCTCCTTCCTCAATGAGGAAAGAAAGTCTGTAGATCGAGTGTCGGAAGATTCTTGATGCAGCTAAACAGGTTTTGTATATAGAAATCCTTGAGAGAGATCGAGGAGCTCTCAAGAGATCAGGGAAAGGAGAGAGATATCAGATATGGGTGGTGGTTGTAACAAAAAGTCCTGTTCATCATCATCATCTTCTGTAAAAGTTCTGTTGTTTATTGTTCCGTTGATTGTGGTATCTGGGTTTGTTTCTGTGTTGGCTCCCTTGTCGTCCAACTGGTTTTTCTTATCCAGTTACCCCTGGCTATGGAGCTCTTCTGGTCTCCCTTCTTCTTCTTCAGCCGGGACGACTGTGAGTCCTTTAACAAAAGAGAGCGAAAATCGTCTGGATTTGGTGGTGGTAGAGGTTCACAACATGCAGGATGAAGCCATCTCCGATGATTCTGTCTTGAACCGCTCTTCTACTCCTCCACACGCTATAGAACCTATACAAGCACAAGCTGTAAGAAACCTTTCTCTTTTCAGCTAGCTTTTCTTTTTTGGCCCCTTTTCTGGATTCCATTCTTTCCTCTCAAGTCCCCTCTGTATAACACTAATTAAGAAAAAAAATATATTTTGAAGATTATACATAGAAGGAATATTATTATAAGCTGAAATTCTAAGATTTTCATCTTCCACCTTCTATTTTATTTCTTTGGATTTTTAATTTAATATTGGTATAACAATATGCATGTGATTATCCATGTCATCCACCACAAAGTTTGAGTTTTTGTTAAAATGTTTAGCCAAGGATTGAAAGTCTAAACGGGGGGTCGTCTTGAACTTGCGTGTCTAGGTATTCCTTGAATAAATCTAATGTTTTTTTTTTTTTTAAGTAATGCTACACAAATTTCTTTGACATTATGAAAATTAATTACTATTAGATTTTAAACTGATTTTAGACCATTTATTATTAGATTCTGTATTTATTAAATTTTGGATCTAAAGCTGATGTTCATAAAAGTGTAAAAGTACTTGTAGCAATTTTTTTTTTCTCCTCTGAATTTTCTATTGGGAAAACTTATTATGATTTTTGTTTTCTATTTTTAATATAAGACAATTGGTTGGCTTCAAATTTTTGTTTTTAAAGAAAAGTACATTGTTTAAACCAAAGTACTATATTCCTCCATGATGTCACATATTGGTTTTACAACCCTATTAGTAGTAAATGGAAGGATAGACTTTTTAGTGATATATTTTATATTACTTTATTTTATTTTTTATAATACCATTTCTCATTTGGGTTTGATTGAATCATTTTATGTTCTCTTTTATTTTATTTTTTTAGGCTTTATTTCCTTTCTTAATTAGTTTGGGTCTACTTTAAGTTTAATTGTTTATCACTTCTACTCTCAATATTTTAGTGAGTTTAATCATGAATTAGTTCAACAGAATGGTACTAAGGGAGGAGATATCGATTATACTTCCATGAGTACTGGATCCAGTAATATTGTTCCTCCCATGAATGAATCTAATGTGCAACTCTTGAAAGCCAGACGAGATTACACCAACCTTGACAGACTTGAAGCTGGTCTTAGAAGAGCTCGAGCTGCAATAAAAGAAGCTAAACAGGGGAACCAAACTCAAGATCCTGACTATGTTCCCATGGGGCCGATGTATAGGGATGCCAATGCCTTTCACAGGTACAGCAATGGAGGTTTATCAAAATTTTCATCAATTTTTCTTTTTTTTAGTGAAGTTGATCTATACAAGCTTCTTGATATTGTTCTCTGCAACAGGAGCTACTTGGAAATGGAAAAGCAGTTCAAGATCTTTGTCTATGAAGAAGGGGAGCCCCCAGTATTTCATAATGGTCCTTGCAAGAGCATTTACTCAACAGAAGGGAATTTCATCTATGGGATTGAGATGAACAACCAGTTCAGAACCAGGGATCCTGAGAAAGCACACGTCTTCTTCCTTCCCTTCAGCGTGGCAATGCTTGTCCAATTTGTCTATGTTCGTGACTCCCATGATTTTGGTCCGATTAGAAACACTGTCATAGATTATGTCAATGTCATTCAAAGAAAGTACCCCTATTGGAATCGAAGCCTTGGAGCTGATCATTTCATGCTTTCTTGCCACGATTGGGTAAGTACATACATTGCTTCATGTTCATGTACGTCTCAGTAGGGCCCGAACGATCTCTCACATGCAATTTGTTATTTGGTTTCAGGGGCCAGAAGCTTCCCGTTCCACTCCTCACCTATACAAAAACTCCATTAGAGTTCTCTGCAATGCTAACACATCTGAGGGATTCAACCCCACCAAGGACGCGGCGTTTCCAGAGATCAATCTCCAAACTGGTTCAATACATGGATTTCTCGGGGGGCCGTCTCCGTCCCGTCGTCCTATCTTGGCTTTCTTCGCCGGAGGGCTCCACGGCCCCATTAGACCTGTCCTTCTGGAGCACTGGGAGAACAAAGACGAGGATTTAAGGGTGCATAGGTACCTCCCAAAAGGCGTATCCTACTATGACATGATGAGAAAGAGCAAGTACTGCATTTGCCCAAGTGGGTACGAGGTTGCAAGCCCAAGAGTTGTGGAGGCCATTTATTCCGGGTGTGTTCCGGTGCTGATTTCCGACCACTATGTCCCACCATTCAGTGATGTCTTGAACTGGAAGTCCTTCTCCGTCGAGGTTCCGGTGAAGGATATTCCAGACTTGAAGAAAATACTAGAGCGAATTTCTGCAAGGCAGTATATAAGAATGCAGAGGAGGGTAGTGCAAGTGAGGAGGCATTTTGAGGTCCATTCTCCACCCAAGCGATTTGATGTCTTTCACATGGTGCTTCACTCTGTGTGGCTCAGAAGATTGAATGTTAGGGTCCATAATGATGTCGATGTGTTGTGACCAATGACCATAACACAAATTGCTTAGAATTCCTAATTATCATAACCACAGATCGAGCTAGCTAGGGGTAGTAATTGGTAGGCAACTCTTACCTTCCCAGGTAAATAATTAATAATAAAAAAATCTGTATTGTAAACTTTCAATTCATTCATTCTCATATTCAATTAGTGTGAAATTTTACGGGGCATGGTGGACTTGGATAACCTTCCTTCCTTGTCTCAAATCACGTGCATTGGGAATTATGATTTTGCAAAGGAATGTATTCTTTCTATTAATGTAATTCCTCCTATGAGTTCTATGTCAAATCAAATGATTGATTTTAACAAAATATGAATGAAAATGTACCAAAAAAATATGAAATTGCATTTAATTCTTCATCAAAATAATGGTCTTTTTATATTGGATCTTATTTTCATATGAAGTTTGAGGTCACTCGTAAAGTGAATGTTAGAATACTAATTAAACAATTAATTTCTTCCTTATTCAAGTAGAGTTTGAGTTTAAACATTAAAGGAAATATAAAAATATTAATTAAATAATTAATTTCATCAATTATGTCAATTTAAACTTTTTGTTTTAATAATTTGAAAAAAAAAAAAAGGGTTCAACATCTCGTCACGAGTCACGGCCCAATTTCTTACCACTAAGATTAAAACATTAATTGCCCATGGCCCAAAATTCTCTAACGTTAGTCCGAAATGGAGATCGTAGTTAAGCCCAATACGCCACGTGTATGGACACACGTGGAAGGTAACCATCTCAAAGTACCCTTCTACCACCGACACGAGGTCTAAATATGTGCATGCAAGACAACGTGTCACTCCTCCACATGTCCAAGAAGCAGAAGCGGAGGCCACGTGGCTATCTCCGGAAATCTCAGGCAACACGCGTCATTTCTGCAGCGATCAAGTAATTTCTGTGGGGAATATATATGTATAAGTTTAATAGTAGCTTCACAGATCGAGAGGGAGAGCAAGCCAAAGTGCTTGAAAAATCTAACTATATTTAAGTGAGAGTTTTCGAGTGTGAAAGCCATCGATCAATGGCGTCTTCCAGGGAATTCAAGGAAAAGAGAGCCGAGGCAGCCGCGAAGCTTGCGGCGTCGGATCTCGAAGACGTTAACAGAGAGAGGGAGCATGAAGAACAGGCTAAAATGGAGAGAGAGGAGTCGCAACAGCAGCAGCAGCAAGAAGAGAGGCCGGGTGTTATTGGGTCTGTGTTGAAGGCAGTTCACGAAACGTACGAGCATGCGAAGGAAGCTGTTGTTGGGAAGAGTGAAGAAACTGCGGAGTCGACGAGGGAAACCTCAGAGAATGCTGCCGAGAAAGCTAGGGAGACTAAGGATTCTGCGGCAGAAAAGGGTAAGGAGTACAAGGATTATACAACTGAGAAGGCGAGGGAGACGACTGAGAGGGCGGCCGAAAAGGCGAGGGAGACAAAGGAGTCGGCAGCGGAGAAGGCAAAGGAGGCAAAGGAAAAGGCAGCAGAGTATAAGGACTATGCAGCGGAGAAGGCAAAGGAGACAAAGGACTCGGCACTGGGAAAGGCGGGGGAGTACAAGGACTACGCGGCGGAGAAGGCAAAGGAGGCGAAGGACAAGACGGTGGGGAAGGCAGGTGAGCACAAGGACTACACGGCGGAGAAGGCAAAGGAGGCGAAGGACAAGACGGTGGGGAAGGCAGGTGAGTACAAGGACTACACGGCGGAGAAGGCGAATGAGACAAAGGATTACACTGCCGAGAAAGCAAAAGAGGGGAAGGATACTACGTTGGGTAAGCTTGGGGAGCTGAAAGAGTCGGCTGCTGATGCTGCTCGAAGAGCCATGGGTTTCTTGTCCGGAAAGAAAGAGGAAGCCAAGCAGAAGACGGAAGAAACCAAAGAGGCAACCAAGGTATACAATGTAATATATATATATATACATACACATATATATATAATATTATGCGCGCAGGAAAAGTTGAGCGAAGGGGAGGAGGAAGCGAGACGGAAGATGGAAGAGTTGAAGGTGCGAGGCGAGGAGTACAAGGATGATGCTGACAGAAAGGACAAGGTCAATGAAGGTCATAGGTATTAAAATTAAGATATAAAAAAAAATAAATAAATTCATGCGTGTTCGTGTTTTGTAGATGAGGCTTAATTAGAACTAGCTCGTTTAATTAGGGGGACCGCGGCTAAGGTTGTGGTGGATGTGGAAGAGACCCGGCCGGGATATATAGCTGCGAAGCTGAAAGAGGCTGACCAGATGAGCGGCCAGACATTCAACGATCCGGGTCGTATGGATGATCGTTTGGACCGTCAGGGCAAGATGTGATCAACCTACATGCGCGCGCGGTACAGGGGGCTGTGGGTGATCCTGTTAGGTGTTTTATTTTTGCCCGTTTTGTCAGTGTATTTTGCTGCTGTTTATATAGTTTCTTTGTTTGCCTTTTGGTCCCAACGTATTTCTTGATCTTCAACTATCCTCTAGTTTTTGAACTCCTCGTAGAATATAAATTTAATTTGTTTTGGGTTCACAAATCACAATGACAAATTTCTAGGCCAGACTTGGATGGGATTGGGTTTAGGTACATAAAGAGGAATAGGCTGGACCCGGTTCAGCTGTCTCAATGGGAGCAAAAATCCTTAATGGGTTTAAGAAATTCAACTTGGTGGGTTGGTATTATGGTTGGGGTATACGCATTAGCGAGGCCCATTTGAGTGCTTATTTTTATCTCAACTTGTTGGGTTGGCATGCACATCCACTTTCCCTAAAAAAAAAAAAAAAAAAAAAAAAAACTCCGTGTTTCAAAAATTTTATTTATATAATTAAATATTATTATTTTTTTAAAGTTACTGGATTTGCTAGCTGAACTAGAAAAGAACTAAAAAATCTGTATTTCATTAAAAAATAAAATGGTTGACCAGAATGGTCTAGAGGTTGACCAGATTGGTTTCCTACCCAAACAGCAACGGCGGAGCATGCAAAAGCGGTTGTGCTAACGCGCTGCAGTTGGGAAGCAGAGTAGCCGACCTACCTTTGTGCCACCATTGCAGAATGTTTAAGCTGTTGGCCTCTATTGGTTAACATTTATGAGCCAGGATGAAGGGCTAAGTAATGGCCTTTTTGTTCTGTGCCTTCTTTTTCCTTGTCACTTCATAATTACTTGGTCAGTTGGTTGCATCATTAAAGTAAGAGATTCCAAAAATTGGGACCCAAGTTGACACATTTTGGTGCTTATTTTTATCCCAAGCTACTATGCCTAAGCTAATGATGGAACTTCTCTTGCATGTAAATCCACATTCAAACAAAATTATGTGGTTTTTTTGCACACGTTTTCAACATTGAAGTGGTAAATTCCATTAAGAAAGTTGGAAATACTGTATGATTAAGACAACTTGGCAATTTTTTTTACAATCCTACACTAACTCAACCAAAAAAAATTAATGAGTAATTCGTTTACTTAAATTGGTTATACGATTTGAATTCAACACAAAATTTTAAGCGTTTTTAAATTTTGTACTTGAGTTTTTATTTGTATTATAGGTGGTACTTGAATAAGGGTAAAAATCAATTTAGTACGTCTGATAGATTTTTCATCCAAATTTTAACGATTCGTCACTATATAAAAAAAATTAAAAAAAAAAGAACATGGGGTGGTTCGGCTACCCTCCTGGCCCATGGAGGTGGTCCAACCACCCCCCGAACCATCCCCATGGTTCGGCAACTCCTCTTCTTCTTTTTCTTCTACTTTTTAAATTTTTTAAATTTTAATTATTTATTTATATAATGTCACATATCAATTTCAGCAATTGACACATGGCAAGTCGTTAAAATTTAGACGAAAAATCTAACGAATATACCAATGAGTTTTTATCCTCAACTCAAGTACCACCTATAATACAAATGAAAACTCATGTACTAAATTTAAAAACTTTTAAAATTCAAATACTAATAAGATGATTAACTTTAAAATTTTTTTTGACACAATTTATTAAAATTAAAAAATTTGATCCCTTTAATTAAAATGAGTTAAATCAATTGATCGAGTCGAATAGAATTGAGGCTCGCCAGTTGAACTCCAAAGAATGATTGGGGAAGGAGAAAAACAGCAAAAGTAATTTTCTTCACGTGCTTCTTGTCGTCGTCGTCGTTGATGTTTCTTGGTAGGTAGGAAGTTTGTCTTTCTTGCGACATAAACAGTATAGATGGAATCATGAACCACGTAGACTCCTTTTTCTTTATGAAAAATCATGTCAGGTGCACAACGTGAGTATAACATCCCCTCGTATGGGGTGTGCCTCACACGAAAAATGTTAGATTTACAATATCAATACAATAACTGTACAATAACTTCTCACATGAGGGTGGGCCCCAGTGTGATGGTGTAGTGTAAGAATCAAATTCCGCCTCACACACTAAGACTCACCCCATGTGAAGGGGTGTTATGCCTATGTTGTGCACTTGAAGTGCAAATAACAAGCCCATTTTCTTATAGATAGCCTATTTGAGGAATTTTTTTTTTTTTTTAAGGAAGGTTAAGAGTTTCTTCTAATATTTTTTTGTGGGTTTTTTTATACTGACATAGTATTGTGTATATTTTTTTAATAAAAACAAGATAGAGAAATCAAACTATAATTTTTCTTTATTAAAAACAGCGTGTCATGTCAATATAAAAGGATTCCAGAAGAACACTAGAAAGAACTCTAACATTTCTCTTATTTTTTATAAATGATAAAAAATTTCCTACAACCCACATATAAGATTGATATGTGTTCATTGGCACGTGAGAAGTACATGTTATTTAAATAACATGTGCTTCTTACATGCTTTTTTAATAGTAATAATAAAAAAACATGTGCATGTCACATATATATAAAGGACACATGTCCTTTTTATATATGGGTTGTTGAAAATTTTTGTCCTTTTAAAAATAACCTATTTGAGGAAGTTTTTTTTTTATTTTTTTATAAATAGCATATTTGAGGAATTTTTTTTATTATTATTATTTATTTATAGATTGCCTATTTGAGGAAGTTGCTTCACCTTTATTAGTGCTTTGTCATTTGGCAGCCTTCCTTTTTTGGCTTATTGCTGAACTGGCAAATTTTAAACAAAAATAAAAAAATCCACCAAAAATAATTAACAAATGAGCAGATTGTGAAGCAATGATTGCGAAATCTCAGCGTAATTTTCTGATTTTTAGAGGATTTTTTTTTACTGTTCTTTTGCCTGAGATTTTACTGGTTTAATCCATCCATCCCCCACTTGTTCTAAAAGATAAGACCTGATACTGAAACTACACCTACCATTAGTTTTAGGTCACACCGTCGTGACTCGTGTATATGGGTCCATAAATTATGGGATCATGCTCGGATTGCAGCCAACTGTCCTAATGATTAAAGAGTTTTTATGGAGTTCATTTGTCGGAACACGAGTAGGTCGGCTCTCGATGGGTTTCATAAAAGGCTTTTGTAATTGTAAGGAATTCTTTGAATCTAATCGTAAGAGATTCCGATTTCATGGATATGTTGTCTTCAATAGCTACCAGACTAGGATTTTCTATTTGAAGATATTAAGGTCCAAGATGGGAGTCAAGCCTGTTTTGAAACTAAAAATACACTTATATTTATCTTAATTTTTTTTTTTTAAAAAAAAATAGAGGTGAAAATCAAGAGGCAAGAGGGGCCTTTGGTCTAATGACCCCAATGTAGTTGTGTCCATGGCCTTAACATGTTTTAAGTCAGTCCTAGTGGAACGCACGGAGAGAGAGGCAAAGTGGAAAAGTAGGGTGTGGGCTACATCAGCCAATTTCAAGGGAAAAATGCTAGACATATAATTTTTTTTTTTGAGAAAATTACACTTGGTTTCCTAAATTTACCAAGCAATTGGTAATATTCCCCTCAGTTTACCAGTTCTGTTAATCTACCATACTAATTAATTATTGGAGTTGTAATATTCCCACACTGTTAATATTTTTGTTAAATCCTAACGGAAGAAGAGTATAAGAGGCATTTTAGAGTGAAAATTAAATATTAAAAAAAATAGAAAACAAGAAAAAAAAAGGCCAAATTTTAGAAGAAAAGAAAAAAGAGAGAGAGAAGGAGAACGAAAACCAAAAAGCCATGGCTGGTTTGTGCATTGAATGTTTGTTTTTTTATTGCAACCTCAATAATGGATTGGTATTTGGTAGGGTCATACTTGTGAAATATCCCACGTTACTAATATATAAGAAGAGTGAGGGGTTTATATAGCATTGTTGGGCCTAAACCTATGAGCTTAATCCTTTGAGTTGTATGGTATCTCAACAATGCTATATAATGGGCTTACTAAGAAGGATTTCCCCAAGATATCTTCCCAACACATAGTTAATAAAATTAGTAGATTAGAAGAAATATTGGAAATTGCTTGGTAGATTGATGGATCTAATGCTCCGTTTATTTTGACATAAAATGGTTTCCGTCATAAAATATTTTCGATGAAATCATTTTCAGAAAAAAATAACTTTCTCAAAAATATTTTTCGATGTTTGGCCAGATTCCGGCAAGACTCCTCCGGATTCGGTCAAATCCGGCCGAATCAGTGGCCTGATCCGGTTAGATCTGACCGGATTCCAGTCATTTTTGCCAGATCTGGCTGGCTTCTAACCATGGCCGGATTCCGGAATTCTACGGGAATCTGGTCCGCCAGCATTCGGTGACGGTGGCCGGATCGTCGGCAATATTCCAGATTTTAGCGCCGACAGTATTCCGGTGTCCGGCACCGGCATTATTTCTGTAGCTGGATGTTGCCAAATTTTGGTAATCGGATATCAAATGTGCGTGCAAGGACGAAGAGTATAATATTAAAGAAGCTTTTATAGTCAAACCGAAAATGATTTTCGTTGATTATTATTTTCACCCCTACCAAACACTGTAAAATACCAAAATCATTTTACGCCGAAACAAACAAAGCATAAATGTAATTTTTATTAATTTTATTATTATTATTTTATAACTTGTTAATATGTGTCAATAAGATGCAAAATATTTCTTAGAATAGTGTTTTAGTAAAGAGATGTGATGTACGTCATTGTCTGGTCCTTTTCTTATCATTTTTTTTTTTACATGATATTGTCAATACACTTTTAAATCAATCTTAATTAAAAAAAATTAATAATAATTAACAATATCACGTTAACAAAAGAAACGGATGAAAGACAAAAATAAAAAATAAAAAATATATAAAGTAGCATTATTGTTTGGCTAAAGACGCCCAAAAAATTGTAGACAGCTGGCATTTGTCAAAGCCTATAAATCTGAGAGTCGGTTGAAATAATTTGGAAGCGCAGCGGGCACGTGAGAAAGTGTCTTTGTCCCAGACAATGAATTATTGAAATTCTTCTACATTATTCCTAACCATGAGGCACCAGACTTTGACGTGCTTCTTATCATTTTACCTTGTCCAACTCGCCGCGATGAATTGGATGAACTTCAAATTGTTTTTTTTTTTTTTTTCCTCCCTATTCAAATTGGGAAAAGCAAAAAAATTAAAAATAAGTCAGATATCTTCTTTAAAAAAAAAAAAATGAAAATTCGATACTTGAAATTATTCCTAAAAATTATTTTTCTGGTTTCTGTTTGTCTTCATTTATGTTTCTTATAAGGTAGCAAATTTATCTTTATAAAGACAGAATCAGTATAGTTTGAATCATGCTCCATTCGATAAACATTAGAGTTGCCTGGTTGTGATTTTTTATTTTTTTTTTTATTTTTTTGTTTTTTTCCTGTCTTATTGCTGTCAAGTGGACTACCTTTATAAACCGTTTTCTTTCTCGCACTTGTGTTTTTTTAAAACAAAAAAAAATTATTAAAGTATAAAATATTTATAAATTTTTTATACTTTTATATCGCATCAGAATAATTTTAAATAAATAATAAAAAAGAAAAAACAAAAGAAATATCTTTTAAAAAGTATTAACAATGGGTGACAATTGTGAAGCAATGATGGCGAAATCTCAGCTTAACTCTATGATTTTTAGAGGATTTTTTAGGTGATACTTTATAAACAATTAATTGTTCTTTTGCCATGGATTTGACTGATTTACTCCATCTCCCACTTGTTCTAACGGATAAGACCTCACTTTACCCAAAAATATCAATTAAGAAATACCATTAATTATTATCTTCCCTTCCCGATCAGATCGGATTCCTGTTCTTTACCACTTTTTGTTATGGGATTGTGAATCTGTGATCGGATTGCAGCCAATCCCCTGTGGCTGTTATTGAGATTTTTTTTTTTTGATGACTTATTTGTTTGAATAATTGTTGGATAAATGAGCTCCCTATGAATTTTATAAGAAATCTATCGTAATTACAAAGAATTTTCTTGAGCCCTAATTGAAAGGGATTCCGAATTTTATCTCATATATGTTGCTTTCAACAGGGATGGAATTACGGCTTTTTTATTTAGATGAATCAAAGTATGAATTAACAATAAGCCATTCGAACTAATTTCTCAGTACAATCAGCGATATGTCGTAATTCAAATGGTTTCATTCTCAAGTGTATTACTAAACTTAGTTCATCATGCACGCCCTTGTATGGAGAAGTTATTGCTGCCTTTCTTACTGCCCAACTCTGCTCTTAATGCAGCTGTCTCATGTTATTTTTTAAGGTAATTCTCTCACAGTCAACCTTGTCATCAACAATCCGACAATCACTCAAGATTGACGTATCTCGTCTATTCTCTCGGATTTCTTTTTCATCATCCCATCTTCAACTAGCTGGTTATCTAGTTCTATTAACCGAAGTATAAACTTTTGTACCCACCATGTGGCTAATTGGGCCGTAACTAAATTCTCTTTTAGCTGCATTCCCACGTCTCCTTGTTCTTTGCTTTCTGGAAACCATTCCTTCATGTTTTGGAATGGATTTCACTTTCCCTTTTAAAGTTCCTTAATTAATTTGTTTTCTCCTGATGTACTTATTAAAAAAAAAAAAAAAAGAGCTTAATTTTAATAGGGTCAAACCTAGTTGGTATATATATATATATATATGGGCCTATAGCCTCTCTTGGTCTATATGTACGTAGGTCCGTTCCTAGCCATGTTTTAAGTTAGCACTAGTGGATTGTACAGAGTAGGGGTGGGCAAAAATCCGCCCACCCACCCCGCCCCACATATGTTGAATTTTATGTGTTTTTTTGCGATCACGGGTTAAATTTTGTCCAACCCATATAGGGCGGGGCGGGTTGCAGGTTGGGGTTTTAAAAAACCCCGGATACCTGCCCTACACCCCTAAATTAGAAACAAAAAAAAAAACCCAACACTCCCCTCTTTGCGCCGCTTTCTTTTCTTCACTCTTCAATTCTTCCTCTCTCTTCTTCCCCCTTTTCTTTCTTTCTAGTTTTTGTCCCCTCTCTTCTTCCCCTCACCAGAGTCTTCTCTTTAGGTGTTTGACTTATCCTCTAGTACGGTACTCATTTTTAGGAACTGGAGAAGGCGTCTTCCTTGCTCAACTTGATGGTGACGACGTCGAGAAAGCAGACGCCCATGGAAGTTATTGAACAAAGCAGCCACCCCTCACTTTTTTCTTCATTTCTCTTCAAGCCAACCCCATCAGATCTACTCTGAATTTGCAAAATCCGCAAAACCCGTAAAACCCACAAAACCCGCACCGCGACCTTGCGGATACAGTAAACAAATTTGCGGTTATGGGTGAGGTTTTCTACACCCGCGTGGTTGCGGGGCGGAAGCAAAAATGGCAGAAATCCGCCTCGCCCCGCCCCATGCACATCCCTAGTACGGAAAGAGAGAGGGAGTGTATAGAAGTAGAGTGTGGCGATTCATAGCATTCATAGCAGTTTCTTTAAATGGTGTCTGTTTCTTAAGTTTTAGAAAAAATTTAAAAAAAGTTACAAAAATCTCTCCACAGCAGCTTGCTTAAAATTTTTGTTTCCCTGAGATTGGAAAGTACTATTCACTTTTTATTCAATTGTTTATTCACAAAATATATTATCTTTCTCATACTTTATCTTATTTTTTCAACTTTTAATTAAAGTAAAAGTAAAAAAATAATATTTTAATGATAAAAGAAAAAATGAAGGAAAGCTGATGTGAAGTAGTTTTTTTTTTAAGGAAAAAAAAAAGTGGTTTTGTTCCCTACATATAGGGAAAATAGTTGGGAAGCTGTTGTGAATGCTAATGTTTCTTGCATAACTCTAACTACTTTTTTTTTTATGATCAACTATTGGATTTATTTTCCTACATGTGGACCCTAAATATTTAATAATTGATATTTAAAAAAAGTTATTAAAGTTGTGAAAAAAACATTACTTTTTAAACAATTGTTTTTTCTTTTGTTGACGTGGCTTCAAACACAACAACACATTGTTTGAACCACGTACATAAGTCCCACTCAATATAAAAGAGATTGGGTAAAAATTGTGTGGAAGGGATCGTGCAACATCACTCATCTCCGTGATCCATCAAAGCATCTTCTGAGCTCGCACGACTGGTTACCATTTCATTTCACATGAATGGTCAGTTGGTGCACGACTGGGACCACATTGAATTGTTTGCCTCTGAAAATGATGTTTCAGAATGGACTACTCTGGGGCCTGCAACTCATGACCATTTATTACCACATGTTTGTGGGTCTCACTTGATTTGGCCACCTTAAAACTGTTATTTATTTATTTATTTTTGTGAAATTAAGACTGTTTAATGATATGTGAGCATGCCGATTCAATATCTTTTGAGGTATAAAGGGAACAAATTTAAGTGAAAGTTGTTTTTATATTAATATATTAATTAAAATCATATTTATTATAATATAATATTATTATTTTTGTTTAAAAATTGTTTTTCTATTTTTTGAAATGCAAAATTACTAAGTAGGTTTTAATATTGAAGAATGGAACGTCGGAGAAGATAGAAAGGATGAAATGGAGATCGAGGATCCTATTCCGAGAGAAGATATGGGTGTGGAGTTAATTTATAGATGAATTGAATTAAAATCGTTTTTAATCGTTTCATTACTGATTGTCCTGCATTTTTAATGCTTTTAAAGCTATTTAAATATGAAACAGCAAAATAAAATTAAAAAAAAATCATCGCCAGCTCCAACTCCAAGCAGCAATGATACCCATAATTAGAGCCTGAAATATTTTCTTAAAAATTGAATTATTAATTTAGAGCCTTATTTTATGAAAAGCCTTAAATGGCTGACTAATTGACTTAACGGTTGAGCCGCCCCTGTCGGACAATTCCAACTTCCAAACCCAGCATTTCCCTTCCAAGTTTCAATCATCGTGACCCACGAGTCCTAATCATAGCAAAGCAAAACAAACATGCTATATATATCACTGTCATGTTTAGCTTTGGTAGTAATCAAATTAGGAGAATTGTGGGGATGTCTTTGAACTTCATCCAAGCATGGTAATTAACGATAGGTGACAGTAAATCAAACGGTGACAAGCAGTTAAATTGAAATCAAGTAGTTAACCATTGGATATACTATTGACTATTGATGATTTGATTAAACCTTTAACTTTCACTGTAGTAACATTTTACCGTACTTTTCAATCAAACACTCGTTACAATTCACTTGAACGACACTCATCCCGATAATAATTATTTTTCTTTTGACGGCTCCAACCAAGAAATAATCTCTATAAGTCATTCTTTTCGTAATTTGAACATTATCCATGCATGCTCTGATACCAATTGTTAAAAGCTTAACCATCTTTTGAAGAGTTTAGTTAGACCTTTGACTCCTAGGATCGTCGGTAACAAAAGTTTTTATCACATGAATATGTTTATTGTATGGGGATTTCCATTATTCTCCATTTGTAATTTGATACGATACAAATACAGGAGCTGATGTTCAAAATATTCAAGATAATAAGAGTCAGGGATATTGGGTTGCAATTGCAGTTCAACAACAAGATGAAGAAGATAATTAAAGAAGTTATGGATAATGTTATTCAAATTGACATTGATCTCACTCAAATTCAAACTCTTATACATTCTCCATAAGAGATATGGATACATTTATAATCTTTGTATAACTCTTGTACAAAATTTTTTCAAACTAACTATTGGATCTGCTTTTTGATATATGAGTCCTATATATTCAATGATTTTTTAAAAAATAAAAAATAAAAAATTATTGGGGTTATACAAAAAAAAGAAAAAGAAAAAAAGAGTAACGTTTCCTGTACAACAAAAAAATAAAAAAAGTTAAAAATCATTTATATGTCAGCGTTGTTGTATAAAGTGTATACATTTGTTTTGCATGAAACGTTACCCTTCAGTTATAGATTCAACTTCAAAGCTGCCATGAGATATACTGATAGAGATAAGATTGAGTTAATAGTTGAATTAGAATATAATTCCAACTCGTTTGGATTAATTGGATTATTTAAGAGTTCTTATCGATTTAGGTTTCATTCTATTGTATTCTATTTAAAGGTCATCTAGTTCTTAATAAGAAATCATATAAAATATTCGTAAAAGTTGTAGTATTCTCTTGCTCTGAGTGGAGCATTGTGGTCTCTCCTACCCAAAAGGAGTTGCATGAATCTCCTTCCCGTCACATTCTAACCTTGGGTATCCATCATATACAAGATAAAATGATCATAAGAGTTAAATACAACTGTAATTCTATAAATACTTTAATACAAGACACCCAAGTATGGAACTAGAATTTTAAGCGTTTGCTTGGGTGTGCAATTTCAAAAATTGCAATTTAAAAATAGCGATTTGAAAAAATAATTTTTAAGTTTTAAAAAAAAAGCACCCCATTACCTACAATTTGAAAAAGTAAAAATTTACTTTTTCAAATCGTAATTTTTTTTAAAACGCAATTGCCAAACAATTCATTTTCAGCGATCTGATTTAAAATTACATTTTTTGTCTTTGAAATCGCAATTCCAAGCGAACTTTAAGAGATAGGAGACAAAACTAAAAAATAAATAAAAATGTTAGAGGTAAAAAGTAAATTTTAGGGTGGCCCATTGCCAAAACCCCTTCCTCCACTTTTATTTTCAAATCATTCTCTACCTGTTTTTAAGAAACCTCCAAAGTTGAGTGGGACGTACACATATAGGCCATGCTTTATGTTCTCCTAAAATCATATTAATCAGGTAAGACTTAAAGAGACACCAATAATAATAATTGCGTTAGGTTTTATTTACACTTTGACTAGACCTTAATTAATCCTATTCTTGTCATTCCAAATATCAATGGCAATTTCAAATGACAATTGGGATAAAATGTATCGCACCGATCTCGATCAATCCATATATTCAGGTACAATATTTTACGTCCACAATTAAATAATGGAGAAAAAGACGGAAATCGTTTTTTGTATGGTAGTTTAATTATGGATTTGACCAAACAAACAGAAAAGTAAAGAAGAGCTGGTGGAGTGCCACTGCCACTCATTGGAAAAATTCCAGTTTCATTTCAATGTGTAATGCCTGCATATACTCAGGACCATACAGCGACCTTTGCACCTCATGCGTGAACCCATCACCATCACCATTACCGTCACCGCTTGGTTTTATGACTTTATGCTAGATACTTGCCCTTGTTTTATTATATATATATATATTTTTTTTTTAAAAAAAAGAGTAATACTAATAATTATATTTTTATCCTACAATCTTGATTCATGTGATAGATTCAACAAACCATTTGATCGGTCATTAAAAAACAAAAAATTCAAGAGTTGATTAATGGACAACGTGGTGAAACATTATTCTAAAAAAATAAAAAAATATCATTTTCTTTTCCTGTCCGCATGATATTTTCTTTTTTAAAAAATATCGTTGCTGTCACGTTTGTCTTTTTCAGTTAAATCATTGAAAGAAGAAGGAGGAAATATATTTAGTGACGCAGTTCTCCCCGTAAGCATTAAAGCATGCGCAGCTCTTCTTTTCCCTTCATCAAGTTATTCCAAGCTACTCGTCCTTTATTACATTGTTAAAATTACATAACCATGCATAAATATGTATCCTTGCTGTTAGGGCCGGGTACTATTGCTTTTATTATAACTGTCTTACAAATTGTGTCGTGTTTCGCTTGTTTTTTTTTATGACTTTATTTGTTTTTTTGTGGGTTACTGTCTAATATGGGTTTTATGTGGTTTGATCCAGTGACAGAGACTTTTGTTTTGTAACTGGTGTTCATTCTTTTTCAATAGATCATTTATGGTTTTCGGCAGTATCTCTCCCGCAACAACCACTTTACGGTGGTTGTTGCCTTTACCGGTTGGAGTTTTTCACTGAGTCATTTTGCCATTTGTTAACGCCTTGTGCGTCCCTTATAAAGGCCCATTTCGTTTATAGTTCATTTGGAATCATAGATGAAATCATTGCCTACTTTTGTGCCTATTCTTGTACCGCCTTCTTTGTTTGAGCTTTGTTGTTGGGGTGTCTACCCCTTTATGGTTGTTCAATCCCATGTAACCCATTTTTCATATTTGAATTTTTTTTAAAAAAAAAAAAACCAAGAAAAAAAAAATCTTACAAACTAATGTGATGGTTCATGTGTCACTTATTATGTTAATTACTAAATAATTAAATTTGATTTTGACTGACGTTAAATTGCCACATCAGTTTAAAAGTACATGTAACACTCATTACATCAACCAATAAATAATTAAATTTAATCATGACTAACGTTTCAGTATGATATATATATATATATATATATATAATAAAAGTACGTTGTACAACTTGTACGTACCCAAGAATACTGTTTTTTTTTTTTTTTTTTTGTAATTATTGATTGTATAGAAAGAAAGAAAAATTATTAAAATTAAGGAAAAATGATAAACGTTTCTGGAAGCATAGGCTAGGATAATCTTATTATAATTTATAACACACAGGCTAGGGGTGATTGTCACTTATGGGAATGAACTTGCTTGGCTTAAACGATGTGATAATCACATGCGTAATCTTAAAGCACGTGTTAATTTGGCTTCGGTTTTGTTAGGCTTGTATTCCTTCCAAGGCAACCCTTTTTTTATTTATGTGTTGGTCCATAAAGTTCATTAATTACTCTCAACTTTCCTTATATATTAAATCTAATACAAGTAACAGATCAAATGGCAAAATCTATCAAGGTAATTGTTAAGGATATATATATATATATCTCTAGGAAAGAGAAAAAGAAAAGAAAAACAAGAAAGTGACAATGAACTTACCTCATGTGACTCAAAACCAAAAGCTCCCTAAATTTCCTTAGGAAATATTTTGGTTAATTTTAATTTTTTTATCGCACTTAAAACACGTCACGCCATCCGGCATAAAATAACTGTAAAAAATAGTATTACAATTTTTTATATGATTTAATAACTAAGTGTGTGCCATGATTATTTGTTCAAACCAACGCGGAATAAGATTCTCTCCATCAGATTTTATTTTATTATCTCTAACGGTGTATATGGTGCAACGTTATTTAAATTCATTAGATATATGAAATCTAATACGGATCATTTCATAATAAAGATTAAACACGTACATGTCCAGTGGAAAAACATGTACTGATAACCAGTCCAAATTTTATTTTGAATTTCACATACAAAATTCATTGTCTAAGATAAATACATGCAGTAAGCTCCCAATTATATTTAGAGAAACACTTTCTTGTATTCTCATATCCTAAATTTTGAATATTAAACTTTTATAATTTCTTAAGAAACCAATTTCATCCCATAGATAATAATATGTATTATATAATATTTGTCACACCAAATTTATAATTTAAATACATGTATATTATATATCACTTTACTCTTTAGAGGTATACAAAACAAAAATTACAAATATAATACTAGAAAAAGCTCTCTACAAGTTCTAACACTCATTAATTTGAAGGATTAACCAGAAATTTGTTCAAGCCTTTTCTTATCAATTTGGTGTTTATATTTAGGGCAAATTTCATCATACACATTGTGATATATTTCTTCCTTTTTTCATGTGCTGGGTTTGTTTTTAATGCGATTATTGCTAATTTTTATAACAAAGAGAGAGAAAAAAAACTATATTTTTCTTATATTGCCAACCATTAATATATTTCTGTTTCCACCCTGGATATGAATTATTAAGGGACAAATAATATATATTGGAACAAGAGGAAAGGCCCACCTACTCAACCTCAATTTTTTCTTCCAAAAAAATAATAGATATGAAGATTGATGTTTCGACTAGTGGTCTGTTTGGGTTTGCGATTTCAAAAAGTGCGATTTAAAATAACGATTTTAAAATGTACGATTTGAAAAAAGTGATTTTTAAAAACGCAGTTAAGCGTTTGGCAAAATCGCAGTTTAGCCTTTAAAATCGCGAATTTACCTTTAAAATTCTGCGTTTTCAAAAAAGCACCATCTTATCTGCGATTTGAAAAAGCAGATTTTTCGCGTTTTCAAATCGCAATTTTTAAAAACGCAGTTCCCAAACGATCTATGTTCTGTGATTTGGTTTAAAATCGCACTTATTGTCTACGAAATCGCAATCCCAAACGCACCCTAGGTATGTCAAGTTAAAAAAATCAGAGGTGCTTATCACATATTAATCTGCACAAAATTTTCTTTAAATTTGGTAATTAGAAGAAAATCTGTTAAATTAATATATATTCAAAATATACATGATTCTCACGTGTATTTTTGGAAGAAAATTTCAGACGGACGACAATTTAAGGGATTGAGTTAAAAAAAATTTCATACGGACAAAAATTTTATCATTAATTTTTTTTATCTCCAAATTTATTTCCACTAAAGTGGGTAGGTTAACATCAATTCACTAAACTTCGTTAGGTTAATATCAATTCTTTGGTTTCTATCATTTATAAGTAGTAACGTGGCCCATTATTGAGAGAGAGAGAGATAGAGAGAGTAACGTATCCAATTCAGATTCCAAGACCGTGGCCTGACATTGAGCTCCCCATCAGATCGGCACCACTAAAATAATAATTATCTTTTTTTTTTTGACATACTAAAATAATAATTATCACAACGGGGGGAGGTGTCTATTAATGGGATGCCACTTGTATTTATAGTATGGTGGCCACATGGAATTAAGTGCATCCAGATCTCATGCACTGAGGTAGGGTGTGTTTGGCATTTTAATTTTGTAAGTAAAAAGTATTATTTTAAACCAATTAGTAAAAAATTAGACCACTGAATTACTAACAATTTAAGTAGTCATATAGAACGGAGAGTTGTAGGGCCGACTTGCCCCCGAGCAGCACGTCACCTGCCCGGGGCAAGTGGGCGTCATAGTCCCCTACCCTATAAACGTGTTCGAACTACCTAAATGCCGGAATTCTCATCCTGTGAAAGTACCCACCTTAGAAAAAAAAAATGAAAAAGAGAAATAAATTATAAATTTGTCCGATGTTGATCATTACACTCTTGAAAAATTTCGGATTTGTCTATCACAATCATGTGTTAGTGGATAATGTAATTGCCAAACTTATTAGAGAAAGGAAAATGGTTGGGATATTCTTTTTATTATAAGTTCTTTTATAAATTGATGTGATGGTCTATAGGTAATTAATAAATGATTAAGAGTATATGGTTGGAAAATTAACTTGTTTGTTCAATTATTTTATTAATTATGAACTGATGTCAATTTGTAAAAAATTGATTTCATTTCCATTTAAAGTTATGTCATATTCCAAAAGAGTAAGATTAATTATATATTTAAGAGCCATTTATATCCTGAATTACAATTATATATTTAAGAGCCATTTATATCCTGAATTACAATAATTTTAAAAAATAAGGTGAACTTGATTTTTTATTTTTTTTTTAGAAAAAAAAAAAAAAAAAAAAACTTGTAAAACGTCCATACCACCACTGTTATCATGCCACGTGTAACACTGTCCGATTTAGTAACTTTATTTGATTTCGTTATTTTGTCTGGCTCTTCCCTGTTGTACTTCTTATAAATGTTAAATCTCCTTCTATTCACCCCAAAAAATATAAAAATAAAAATCTCCTCCTATTAAATAATATTAATTTATTTTATAGGAGTACAAACAACTCCTATTAATATTTGTACTATCTTTATAAACGACAACCTGGTACTCTCTCTCTCTCTCTCTCTGTGACGCTGAGTGACGCATCAGTTTTATATAGCATAGCAGTCGATGATGACCATAAGCTCATAAATAATTTAATCGGTGGAAGCAGGCATCTGGCGGTGTGTTTTTCAGGAAAAAGAAAAAATAGTTTGCAGTAGTTCCTCGAGGCAACGCCAATGGCCACGAGTGGATTCGTACTCTATCTCCTATCTGGTTTCTCTGTGGCGATTCTCTCTGTTCTTTTTGTCAGCGACTTTTATGGTGATAACCCAGAAGACCAAAACCGTTCGTCTTCTCCGAACTCCACTCTGCTCCACTCCTCCTCGTATGGATCCAGTACGGACACTGTTTGGCCGGTATGTCTCTCCTATTCCCTTCCCTTTCGTCGTATTTACATAAAAATACGTTCGTACATGAATCAAACTATATATATATATATGTGTGTGTGTGTTTGCATTGCTTTTTATATTTGCTTATTGGGTAATTTTCGGCTTTTGGATCGGTGCAGGAATTAGAGTTTAATTGGAGACTTGTTTTGGTGACGCTGATAGGATTTCTGGGATCCGCTTGTGGAACTGTGGGCGGCGTGGGAGGGGGAGGCATTTTTGTTCCCATGCTTACCTTGATTGTTGGGTTTGATACCAAGTCTGCTGCCGCGCTTTCTAAATGTAAGCCAATTCCTTCCATTTTTTTTTGGCTTTTGACGTTCTTCCAAATATATTTTCCTTTTGGTGTTTCAATTGGTTAATGACTTTTAGTAAATAAATTTAGTCAAGTATGGCAACTAGAATAGCTAAAAAGGCGGCTGAAATCTGGCCCATTTGGCCTCTGTGCTTCTCTTTTTCTCCTATTCTTTTCTTTTTTCTTTCGATATGTTTTACTTTTATAATTACGTGATTATGTTCGTATTTGTAACGTGGAATGGTTGCAGGTATGATAATGGGGGCATCGGTATCATCAGTTTGGTACAATTTAAGAGTTCCGCATCCAACAAAAGAAGTGCCAATCCTAGATTACGATCTCGCCCTTCTCTTCCAGCCTATGCTTATGCTTGGCATCACCATCGGCGTGGCGCTCAGTGTGGTCTTCCCGTACTGGCTTATCACTGTTCTCATCATCATCCTCTTCATGGGTCTGTTAAAATCACCGATATCCTTTTACTGCTCCGTTCCCATCTGTAGAAAAATGGTGCTGACAACTTTTTCCTTTTCCCTTTTTGGTTTTAATTTTTAATTTTTTTTTGGTGATCAGGGACCTCGTCAAGGTCCTTTTTCAAGGCACTCGAGATGTGGAAGGAAGAGAGTATTTTCAAGGTCAGCTTCTATGATTAGTAAAGTATATGCTATTGTAACCCTTTCTGCAAAAGTAGCTCCTTTCGAGGTAATGATTGTTGGAAAAAAATAATTGCAGAAAGAAATGGTCAATCAACAAGGAACAGTGGTTAACTCTCGTGGTGAACGTAAGAAAGCATACACAGAACATAAACCAAAGTATTTATTACATTTTCATGAATTATTTGTGAATAGCTTTAAGTCAAATTTAATGTTTTTTTGTTGTTGTTGTTGGTAATTTGCAGTTCTGATTGATGCCGAGTATGAGCCATTAATACCCAGAGAAGAGAAATCTCAAATGGTGAGCAAAAGTTTTTACTTTATGATCTTTAAAGTTTCCCAATTCATTTTTGTTAGACTAACTGATCTAATGCTCTATATCTTTCAGCAATTATTGTGTTTCAACCTTAGGTGGAAAAGGATTTCGGTTCTACTAATTGTATGGGTTTGTTTCCTAGTCTTGCAGATCATCAAGGCAAGCACACCATCTCTCTCTCTCTCTCTCTCTCTAATTATTGGAGTTAAAATATTAAATCCAATGATGATTAAATCTACCATTTTATATGGGCTAATCAATTAAACAGTGTTTATGAATTATGGTCTCAAATTTATTTTGCAGAATGATGTAGCGGTTTGCAGTGCATGGTACTGGGTGCTCTTCTGCTTGCAGGTGACATACACTTGCCTTTGATTGCTCCTACTTTTTGATTATTTCTGTTGTACTGGGTCAGCCTCACCAACTTGTGGGTCGCTTCTGTGTCAGTTTCCCACAGCACTTGGAGTGTTTGGATATGAATCAGTCAGGCTGTACAGAGAACAGAAGAAGAGGATGAGCACCGGCAACAGAGAATCAATTTGCGAGGCTTCCATCGAATGGACTGCAATCCACATAGCCTTCTGTTCACTCTGTGGTATCCTAGGAGGCACTGTTGGGGGCCTTCTTGGTTCCGGCGGTGGATTCATTCTAGGCCCCCTGCTCCTTGAGATTGGTGTCATCCCCCAGGTATAATTCTATCCTTAAATTTAATATCCAGATTGAGATGTCATCACCCCAGCTGTCCGGGATACAGGAATCACCTGCTGTACACTGAGCATCCAATAGAGGGGAAAAAATTGTCACACTTTTCTGAGTCACAGCAAAGAGAAAAGAAAATACACCAAACAATGTACTTTTTCACTTGCAGCCTTTTCAATTGGGCACGTGCCAAGCAATTTGTGATTGGGATTTGGGACTTGTTTTTTCTTCTTAATTCTCTAAATCCTGTGAGGCATTGTATTGGGGGGGAAAAATTGTCACACTTTTCTGAGTCACAGGAAAAAGAAAAGGCTACACCAAACAGTGTACTTTTTTCACTTGCACCCTTTTTTCGTGTGATTGGGGGATAAAGAACTTATTTTGTGAATTGGGACAAATAACTTATTAAGAAAATAATTAATTTTTATTGAAAATGGAAGAATATATAATAAAATATCATTGAAATAGTTATTCTCATAGATCAGGAGGGAATGATTATTCAAAGTGTTAGATCAAGACTGTTCTTAATAAAAACTATTTTATTTTTTTAATAGAATAGTTATTCCACACACCATATGTAACCTTAATTCTTGAACTGCATAGGTCACTCCTAGGTTTGCAAGAAAGATTATTTTGTTAGTTTTTGCATAAGAATATGAAAGATTATGCAGTGAATTTCTCTAACCTAAAAACACATGCAAATTTCTTCATATTCCCAGGTTGCAAGTGCGACGGCAACATTTGTGATGATGTTCTCGTCGTCGTTATCTGTTGTGGAATTCTACCTGCTCAAGAGGTTCCCTATTCCCTACGGTAAATCTTTTGAATGAATCTTTCAACTTATGAAGTAAATATATTTTTGCCATTTTTTTAATGGATTCCCATCCCATGAGATAAATCCATCATTCAAACCCTTTTGCAGCTGTATACCTCACATCGGTGTCTCTTTGTGCTGGCTTCTGGGGGCAGTTCCTTATAAGAAAAATGATCACAATTCTTAAGAGGGCATCTCTTATTGTATTCATTCTCTCTGGTGTCATCTTTGCTAGCGCTATAACAATGGGTAAAACAAATCTCTTCAACCTCAAACTTTCTCAGCATTTTCTAAAATTAAGGGTTCGTTTCGGTTTGTGATTTTAAAACTTGCAATGCTATTTAAAAAATAATAATTTTAAAATTCAAATTTTAAAAACCCAATTAAGGGTTTGATAAAAATCGTGATTTGACGTTTAGCATTTAATATTGTACATTTTTTAAAACGAATCGCACTTTGTGGTTTGCGCAATCATAGTGCCAAATACACTCTTAAATCCGTTTGATTTAACGATTTCAAAATAAAAATGTGATTTTTAAAAGCATCAAGTAAAATTATGGTTCGCCCTTTAAAATTATTTATTTTTAAAAATTTATCTCTTTCCTGCGATTTAACTTTTATATATACATATAACGTTTTCTGTTTGATTATTTTTTTTCTGCTAATTAGTATGCTTTTTTCTTTTTTCTTTTTTCTTTTTTTATTTTATCTTGTTTAAAAAAATTGGCAGGGGTCGTTGGTATTGAGACTAGCATGGAAATGATACGCAATCATGAGTTCATGGGATTTTTAAATTTCTGTAGCAGTCAGTGATCTGTAGCAACCATTGGAGAAGGTGAAAATAAAAAGAAAAAAGAAGATGGAAGTTCTAAGGGGAAGTGGCATCAAACCAGTGGGAGGTCATGGCCAATACCTAGTTGCCCAAAATTGCCTCCAAAAAAGAAAAGAAAATCTTAAAATTTGTTATGAAAACAATAAAAAAGCTCTGCTTTGTGTCATGTGTGGATTAGGCAGGTTGGGTTGTCGTGAGTGTTAGCTGCTGGCTAACACCACTAGCAACCATCATGCTTATAATTTTTAAATAAAAAATAATGCATTTGATTCTTTAATTAGTTGCCATATGTTTCTTTCTTATTACTTCTGCAAATCAATATTTGTTAATTAATCTTACAAACTAGAATTGAAATTATATGAAAGATTCTCTCGGCGAAGGGATGTGCTCTCGTAATGGGAATGGTAGAATATTAATTTAAATAATTATAACAATTTTTTTTTTAAGTGGCTTGGCCGACATTGTAAGTCACTTAAAACATTATACTTCAGTCGGTGTTTAATGGATGTGAAAAGTACTACTACTCTTTACTCTATAAGAGCATTCACATCTTGCTAATCAAATTTACTCAATTATAAAACCATTTTTCTTTATTTTAGCTATCCACTTTTTCAAAGCACTTATATTCAACTCTATTTTAACTATTCACCTTTACTGTTCCATTTAAATATTCTTTTGCAAGAATTTTTTTTTATTCTTTCTTTGAGAGAAAAGAGAATGTTAGGGATTCTTTAGGTTTCGTTTAAAGAAGAATACTTAATTCTTTTATAAAATGAGAGGAATAGCTATTTCTAAAGGTATAGACTGCATTTTTCCAAAAAAACAACTCATTATTTTCTATTTTCTTTCAATTTTTTTTAAAAGAAAAAGAAAAAAAAAACCCATTTACAATGGGTGGTCGGCCAGTCACATATGAAGCTGGGGGTGGTCGCACTAGCCTCGAAACGCCTCCCGGTGGACCTCCAAGGCGTACCAAGGGTGGTCGGAGCATTTTGGCCACCCCCAATGAGTATTTGGGAGTGGCCCGATAAGCATCGGGAGTGGCCTAGCCACCCACTAGTTTTCAAAAGAAATATATATATTTTAAACAAAAATTAATAATAATAATAATAATAATAATGTGAAGTTTTTTTTAGTAATTTTGATTGGATTCCAATTAAAGTATATATATTGCTACCAAACTAAAGAGTAAGAATATCACTCTTTTTTATTTCGAGTAATAACTATTTCATTTTTTAATGAAATACTCATTCCGCAAATCAAATAAGGCCTCGGTATTTTTTTTAAACAACTGATGAGTGAATCGTGTTCACCAAATAATTTTCCAATTTATTCAACTAAATTGCGTTCATTTTGGTGTTATTTTAACATATCGGCTTGTCGGATGCCGTTTGTTTGGGTTATCTTGTTTGGCTAGCGTGATGAGAATGACATGTTTTGTTCTCTTCTGGTAGCTTTTGTTGTTTTGTGTTTTTAGCCGCACATGGGCGGTTTAGAAAGCAACTCCCGATCCCACAACCCACATGGAAGTTTGTCAGGTCCTAATAAGATCACAAGTTTGAGTTGGTTTCTCCTCCTTTCACATGTTGTTTCTCACAAAGTTTACCAAATAGCCCCGAACAACACATTACATACACTAGGTGATGAGATGGACTGAATTGAATTAAAAAATAAAAAATAAAAAAGGTGGGGTAAAATTTTTATTTTTTATTAATTTTTTAAGGCTTCTTCTTCTTCTTCTTCTTCTTTTTTTTTTTTTTTTTTTTTTTGTCATTTTTGAATGTTTAGTGTAGACTAAAAAAAAATAATGAACGTAAGTTATTGAAGAAATCAACGGCCAAAGTGCGCCTATATTTTTCATGAAAATTCACTGGACGGTTATTTCTGAAAAACAACTACAAAAGCAAGTGGTGTATATATATATATATATATATATATATATATATATATATATATATTTTTTTTTTATTTTCAATAAGACAAAAATGACTATAAATTTTTTTCAATGACCATAAATTATTTGTAGGCAAGGAAAGATTCCATTATAAACCACAGCAATTGCTACGTCTCTTTCTTAATCTTAATGGAAATCAGAAAGATTGCCGCCTGTAATAATTTAAATATATAAAACCTGACCCATATGCTCTTAAACAAGTCCTTAATGATCGTTTTGGAACCCCACGCTTTATTCTTGTGCGTCTCATAAAAATTTGTCAGCCACTTCCAACTTTATCCACAGCATTTTGGAGATTCCATTGTACAGAAGTAACGCTAAAATTACTAATAACATGACATTTTGGTGAGACTGAGATTTACAATTCTTGTTACAGATTTATAATTCAACATCACGAAATTAATGAATTAAAATAAAAAGTTTGACTCATTTAATTATATGAGTTAAATTAAAATTTACTTTTATAGTCTTTTACTTATGCCTAAACACGATTCGAACTTAACACACAACATTAGGACGGACAATTTTTAACACTATCTGCAAACTCAATACAAAATTAACAGATTAAGATTGAGAGGTCTAACCTATTCAATTAAACAGGTCGAATTAAAGTTGACTAATATAATTTTATATCTATATCTTGACACGACCGAATCAGACACGCTAACATGAATTGCTATCCCAACCTCAAATAGTTTTGGCCTTGATCCAGTTGTTGTTGGAACTCAACCTGTTAAGATTCCAGTTCAACGGATCTAGTTTCAATGGAATTGAATCTGAAAAGATGTTATAGTCCCCACTAGCCCAACCATCATAGAACTGAGAACATGCATCTCGGACAAAATAAGCGAGAGCTCAAAATGCAGATAATGCGCATATATGGCTAAATAATGCATTGCATTACGTCAAACAAAATCAAAAGAAATTGAAAAACCCCACCCCAAATATGCCAAGGAAAATCTATAAAAGATTTGGTAATGTATCAATACTTTGAATAGAATCTGGATCCAGTAAATGGGTCAAATTGAAATTGTTCAACTAAACAATGTTCATGAACAAGTCAGTCGTAACAAATGCCACATGTCCCGTTGTATGCGACTAATTGTGGTGGAAAGAGCATTTTCTCAGAATCAGAGAATCTACTTCTCGTTTCAGCTATTGCTTCGCTCAAGCTTCTTAACTCTTAAAGAGATATCAGAACCAAATGCTATCCACCCCACGCCCATTCACAAAACAAATACTTAAAACCAAAGCAAGGGAAGCAAGCAATCGTGTCTCTCATGAATGCCAGCGGCTATCTAACAAAATTATGCGGAAGATGATGACAAGGCAGATTTAATAAGAAACATGTGCCAGGGTCCTACCTAGATGAACTGCTTGAGGCTACCTTGGAAGGTTTATCTTTGACTTGTTTAGAATCTGAGTTTATGGCAATGTTCCCCATGCCAACCTCCATAGCTTCCCTTTCATCCTTCTCCCTCTTCTTTTTCTCAGAACTGACACTTTCCGCTTCATGGTTTTCATCAGAAGGCATAGATGGCTCCAAAAGGCGAGGTCCTGCATTGATCCATGGATGAAGAAGGCACTGAGCTGCAGTGGGCCGTTTCTCGGGGAAAAAATCAAGAATTGAAATCAGGAAATCAGTCATGTCATTTGCATCTTGCTCACTGAAATCGTACTTCTCTTCGAGAACCTTGTTCAGCGGCCAGAAACGCAACCGACGGATGTGCCTCAAATCACCATATCTATTGAAGAAATCCCGGGAATAGCGGCCACCTAAGGCAATCTGAGAAAATTGTTGGCATTTCAGAAGTTAAGTACAAGTGTCTTATGTAGTGAGCTTCGTAAATGGTGGGAAAGATACTTTTCTCACCTTGCGTGGCATCATTCCAAGAAGCTCCATCATTAATGCTAAGTGGTCCTGCGATCATTTTTTTTCAAAAAGTATATATTTGTCAAATATGCTGAAAGCTATAAAAGAAGTTGTATTACAGGTGAACACTTAATACAAGAGTTAGAACGGCACATATAATCACTGTGATCAATCCTCCTTTAAGGAACTCAAACCTCATGTTATTAAAAAAAGAAGAAGAAAGAAAAAACATGCCATGCAAAACATCAAAACAGGCAGTCAAACACCTAGATACTTAAGGGTAGTGCAGATGTTCACTCAAGGTCAACTAAAACTAAAATGAAACAAGGAGTTGGAAAAAGAACACCTTATGCGACCACTCATATAAGACTGTTGGCATTAACATGACCACGAGACAAACTTTTACAGATTTTCTACAGAAGTTTGCATGTTAATAGAGTGACACGATCATTGTAGTACAGAATTTCATATAAAAGGAAAAATATACAGCACATAAACTAAATTTAATGCACTTCTCAAATTAATGTAAAGAAAAAGTTTTAAGTTATGCACAAGTTCTCATTCAATGAACATGGAAAATTATTCCAAAGCACTTCAGGCATACTTCCAAAAAGGCAGCAACGACACAGCATGTCATCAAGAATAAGTTCAATATCAACCCAAGGAGATAATCTTAATACTCAAAACCTGTTTCTGAAAAGACACTGTTGCTAGAAAATATGCTGCCTTTTTTTCCAAGTATTACTTATGATGAAAATAAACTACTCTTTTATCATTCAGCTGATGCTAGCTAAGATGAATAATCCAATATACTGATTAGTTCGAATTATTTGCAACTCAAAATTTCATAAAGATTGTATGTCAAAAATGATATTTTTAATCCATTCCAGAAAAATGTTTGAAACAATTAAGAGTGTTTTAAAGAGATGGAGGATTTTGTAGTTCCACAATCTATCTTGTTGATATTACATTATATACACGCGTTTCACAGACTAAGAACATGCCAGATAAGCAAAAAGGACTATGATTAAACTTCATGTCTTTATTAGGTTTCTGAGAACTCAGTTTATCCTAGAAAAGCGCAAACAAAGACTGTTTATGTTCCCCAACTAGATATGCAATCTAGTGGACATTAAAGATTCAGTGCTTGATTAAATGAGTTTTTGTTCCCACCTTTTGGAAAATCGTCTCAGTCAAGATCAAATACTTTGGCAGCTTGAGTTTTATTCTGCAAACCCAATTTATGTCTTATAATAGTACATTGAGATTAGGACTCCAAATGTATTCAGATTTTAATATAACAACAAACACTAAAGAAGAAGGCACAATCATTACTCTTAAGCTCACATTACATTCATCAGTTTTAAATGTAAATACTGAATATAACTCAAAAACCTATAGTAGACTGTACCCAAGATCTCATACTCCACCCTTTTCTTATGGGAAGATCCGAAGAGGAGATGCCATTTGGTTCAAATACCATTGACAAAGGTAATATTCATATTCATCAGTTGGTTGCATTCCCAACAGATGGTACCATATAGAGCTAATGTATTTCAAGTTAACACAATCTGGATAACTTTTAGCTTATGTCAGCAGCATCTAAGACAATTGGCACATCTGATTATGTGGCCAGCGACCAGCAGTTTCATCAGCGGTTGGTTGAAAAATTTCTATAAATATGTTCCGTGTACTATGCTAAATTTTTGAAAATACAACATATGCTGGACTCAGGGAACATATTTTAGTTATGTACAGATCCAAGTGAAGTGACAATTACAACTTGAAACTCTGAAATTTAAGGCTGCTACAGAGTAACATTGCAAAAAGTCTCTGACATTTTTATTGCAATATTTGCTCTAAAATCCTGCAGTAAACCAATTAGCCTATGCAACAGCATCAACAGAATAATTCCACTAAGATTTAGTAACTGCGTTGCATTCACAAGAGTTAGTTTATTCCAAATAGATTAGATCAAATTCACTACAAAGTTATAGCAACAGTAACGCTGGGATGACCATTACTTTGCAAATTCACCAGGGTTAGCTAAAGTCCTCCAAATTTAAGTATCTGGGTTGTTTTAAAATCTGAACTCTGAAGCATGAATTTGAATTAAACGTAAAGAAAGGTTAGACAACATGAAAGTTGATGGAGATAAACATCACAGGCTAGGTGATGTCCCTCAACAGCATTCGAAATGATAGTCAAAGCAGTGGCCAAAGGAAAAGTTATGGATGTGACCAGGGGAAGCTGCAGAACAACTGTTCAGCAACATCTTGCACAAGCACATCTACACTATGAAAACATGTTTCAACTTACCAGGTCTTAACTGAATACATTAACCTAACACTATGTTTGACTGAAAGAAGGGGAAGGAAAAGGAAGAGAGAAGTTTTGTACCTTGAGTTATTGAGAAAGAAAAATATCATGGGTCCCACAAGAATCAAATATCAAGATACTCTCTCTCTCTCTCTCTCTCCCCCCCCCCCCCCCCCCCCTCTCTCTTCCCTTCATTTCCTCCCAATTTGGGAGGAAACAAAATGGTGGGCCCAGAGGGAAGGGAGATCTCTCCATTTCTCTTCCCTTCCCCCCTTCTCTCCTCAATCAAAGGACAGCCTTTTCCTCCCACCATTTTCCCTCACCCCCTTTACTTTCGTTCCCTCTTCATTACAATGAAAATAGTGGGAGGATGACTATGAGCAACTAAACCAACATTCCCATGTTATAGGAGTTGGTATAAAAAATTATTTTTTTATTTAATATCCTATCATATACTTATATATCTAGCATGAGAGAAATATTACAACATGTCGGTGGACCTGGTCAAGATTGAGAATAAGTTGTGGGGGTTCCAATTCTAGGAGAGCATGACTGTGTCTGTACACATAAAATAGCATTGAGAACTTGGTTAAAGTCTACTTCATCAGCGGTGACACTGATTGTGCAGGAATTTGTTTGGATTGACATATTGCTATTATGGTTAGCGACTAGTTGCAAATGCATTATTACAATATTACTAGCATTCTTGTCAGGAATAACCACATGATAAAATCACTTGCAATATTATGTTATTCTACAGTGTATCAGCCTGTTTTCTATATTTGAAAATCTTGGCTGAACTATTTTTTTCAGAAAATAATAATTTTAATATTCTATTTTTTTTTAATAAGTAAATGAACTTCATGACGAATACAGGAGAAACACCTACAAAAAAAATAGAATATTAAAATTATTATTTTCGAAAACTAGAAATATGATAACACTTATAGGCAAAAGGCAAACACCTACAAAAAAAAATCATGCAAACTAGAAATATGATAACACTTATAGGCAACCATCCATTGAAATAGGGTATGGAAGAAGAAGGCCTTTAATTTCACCACCATCCTCTCACTGTCTTCGAAGCTTCAATCGTTTCTTTCTCTCCAAATACACCACATCAAACAAGACGGGATCATCTTCCACTTTCACTTTGAAGACTACCACACTGCCCTCTCTAACAAGTGAAGAGATCCATCACTCGACAGGCCATGCCCAATGCTAAACCAAAGATACCGAAGATAGAGTTCCATAAGGCACTAGCTATCTCACATTAAAATAAAAGGTAGTCAACGTTTTTTCCACTCTTCTTACACATGCAACGCCAATCTACCATAACAAGCTGCCTCTTCTTAAGTTAATCAAAGTGATGATCTTACCTAAAGTGGCCGACCAAGCAAAGAAAGCCTCTCAAAGGGGGCCTTACTCTGCCAAATAATGCTAGAATCTTTAAGTGAGGAAGATATTTGTTAAGTTTTCTTCCTTGCAAACTCACTACTCACGAGGAGAACAAAAATAATGCTAGAATCTTATGCACTAGGACCTACAAACTCTATGCTTCTAGAAGTATAAATTTACAAATACAGCAGCAATTAGAAGATTGTGCAAATTGCATAACAGACTTCCTACTCATTTCAACTGTTCCATTAGTAATCGAAACAATGGCAAACAATATTGCGAAAGAGGCAGGGGCAGGGGGAGCAGAGATGAAATTAACATACACATGGCACGAAAGAAAAAAGCAGGAAAAAAAAGAAGAAAAAAGAAATGGGATGCAGTGCATATAACATGTTGCGAAAGAAAGAAATAAGTAAATAACTGAATGACATACATACCTCATCCCTATCAAAGTTGTCACCACTATGAGGATCAAAGAGTACATCACCAGTTGCAAGTTCGAAACAAATGCAAGCAAAGGACCAAAGATCGGCCGAAGTAGAATATTTAGATCCAAGGATCACCTCTGGACACCTATACTGTCTTGTCTGAATGTCATTCGTGAACTGTTTGTACGTCCAACATGCATTTCCAAAATCAACCAACTTGCACATGAGCTCAATTGATGCCAACAGATTCTGCCTATTGGAGCGGTTTCCTCTCTTACTAGCCTGGTTTCCTAGCCCAGTGCCCTTTGTTCCATCAGCATCTGACAATCTATTTGTACTAACAGAACTAGTAGACTGGTCTTCTACAGAACCCACATTCAACTTCGCACTAGGAGAAGACTCCACAGCACTAGATGAATCTGGATCTGCATCAGCTTCCGCAGAAACTTCCTTCTCCACACAACCCTGAGCCGCTCGCTTAGCCTTTCTTCGAATCTTTTTTTTCTGGTTCCTAGTCAAATCCCCATTTAATGTCTTGATGTCCTTCCCAGCCCCGGACTCCAATGCAGACTTATCCTTACTATTTGGAAGAATTAGTGAAGCACCTGACTTTCTGGGATCCTTAGAAGGGTCTATCATTGACATTAGCAATATATTTTCTGGTTTCAAATCAGTGTGTATAATAGAGAGCTGTCTATGCAAGTAATCCAATCCCGCCAAAATATGAAAACAGATCTCCTTCACCCTATGAATGGGCAAACCCCGGTACTCAGTATATTTGATAAGTGTCAAGAGATTATCTCCCAAGTACTCGAAAACCATACAAACATGCTGCCCATTGGGACCCGAATGCTTGAAATGATCCAAAAGCTTCACTACACACTTTTTATCATCTGGGTCACCCTCAGCAATCTGTTGCAGGATGGTTATCTCATCCATGGCCGCCTCAGTGTAATGTTGGGCACTCTTTTGCACTTTCAGAGCTACATATCGCTGCCCCAATTCGCAAATTAACAAAACAAACAGGCCAAAACAAACAAAAAAGCCACTCATTCAGTTACTAACAAAACAAAAGCATTTTTTGTTACTCAAAACATGAAACACTACTCAGAATTTATAAGTTCACCTTTTCTCTTAAAAGTTTCTCTTGGCAACCAGATATAACACAAACTCAAAAACGAACAAGATCAATTAAACACTAATATTCTCAAAAATCACAATCTTACAAACCCCACACCAAGTCGCATTCAAGTATCAAAGTTCACTGCATTTCATTCAGAGGCTACATTCAATCAATCAGGAAGATCACCAAAAAAAAAGCATTGAGAGAGAGGTACCGAGAAGCGGGTGTCCCAAGCGAGCCAGACGGTGGAGAAGTGGCCCCAGCCAAGCTTGCTCTGGACGACATACCGACCGCTCTTGAACGTATCGCCGACTCGCACCGCGTGGTACCCTCCACGCCTGTAGTCCTCCGTGCCTTCGTCCTCCGACGTGTAGTCGCTGCTCTCACAGCTCCCATCCTCCGACGAACAACGTTGCTGCTTCTTCTTCTCCTCCCTATCCATAACCCCTTTCAAAAATTTGCGATCTTCAACCAAATCTATAGGTTTTTGGCCTTGTGATTTGGGGCTTCGGTTTTGGTTGGAAGAGTGTGAAGAGAGAGAGAGAGGCCCGAATGAAATTTCTGTGTCTTCGGAGTTTTGTCTTGCTGTAAATTTAGGGTTTCCTAACAGGCTGAAGTGATCGGTGGGGGCTTTCCTTGGGAATCAGTGAGGTGTCGTCATCATCATCATCATCTGAAATAATGAGAACTACTACGACACCTTTGTGTGCTTTCGCCTTCCTCTTCCTTTTCTTTTTCTTTTTTCTTTTTTTTTTTTTTTAATTTTTTTTTTCTCTTTTATTTATTTATTGAAAAACTTTGGCAATTTTCAGTCACGTAGAGGTATATGGGCTCCTAGATATTTTTTTTTATTGGTGGGATAAATTTTATTAAAGTTAAAATATATACATAAAAAATGCTAAATATAATCATTCTATTCGATATTTATTCGGCAAAAGTGACGTGACACTTTCAATTAATTTTTATTAATTATTGGTAAATTTAAAAAATTAATAATTGATTTGAAGTGTCACATTAATATATTAGACAATTATAAAATAAAAATATAATATTTATCATTACTCAATACTATAAAAAAAAAATAAAAAAAAAAGAAAAAAAAAAAAAGAAGAAGAAAAAAAGAAGAAGGGGCCTGACGTGAGAGTGAAAGCTCTCTAATGGAGGGGAGAAATATCAACTTACATATATGTGAGAACTTCTCTCTCAAAATAAAGAGAGAAGCGAGAACATTCCTAATAAATAATTCACTTGGTTCAGTTGGTTGGTCTATTTATGTTTTAGCTTATCTAAATATAAAATATATGTTTTCAAAAATAAATTTTATTTAAATTTTTAGGCAGAGCTTCTTTTTTTTTCTTTTTTTTTTTTTTTAAAAAAATAAGGATCAAATTTCATTCATGAGTACCAAGAGACCAAATTGCTCTACAGAAACCAAAGCCCTAGACCCCGAATATTACAATTTCCTAGATACTTAAAAAAAAAAAAGCTAGCCATACATCTATATTTCCTCCAAACTAAGTTGAAGGTTTACAATCAATTTGGGCACAACTCACCAATCGAGTGAAAACAATTTCAAATATGCTCAAATCCCTTTGATTCTCGCCAATGCATGCCGACACACTAGCCCATCGTATAGGAGGGACAACTTTTCTCACAGAGGGAATTACAATCAAATACATGAACTGCATCAAACCCAACTCTCCCAAAGGAGAGGACTACAAACAAGAGAACTAAAATCCATATTTCCATCTCAAAACAAGACGAGACAACAACCACTTCTCCACTTAGACTACTCGGTACCCTAAGCGAAAAACAATCATAAAAAACAAAATAAAACGGGTAGTGATTGGGGGGAGGCCATTGACCGGCTCCCTCCCCCCCTTTATATTAAAAAATTCACTTTCAATCCACTTTTTGTTTTTTATATTATTTTATTCCTTCTTTTGGATTAAAAGTGAATTTTTTAATATAAAAGGGGAGGGAGCCGGTCAATGGCCTCCTCCCAATCACTACCCAAGTAAAACAATCTAGCAGTAAAATGCTACAAGGGTGGCTCTCTCCAGCTACAAACGTCATAAAACAACCACAAACCACCAAACAGCAGAGGCGGGGACTAAGAAATTCAATTTATTGTATGGACGAACCGGAGCGTACAGACCACGCGCCTGTGCATGGAGTTCCAGTGGAGTTGAATTGGATGCCAGTAGAGGTGGAAGACAACGACATATCTGATGGAGTGATGCGTGTCCTGTGAGATATGGCAGAAAATCGGAGATATTTGTCTGAGTTTTTGTTCCGTTAAGATATATTTTGTCTTATTTATTGTGACATAAAGGAAGTGAAAGGTTTTATTAGTTATTTTTCACCCAAAAAAATAATAATAACAGGGTTAGTCATTTTTGGGCCGCTCCGATCTACATATCAAGGTGGAAATCAAGTGAGCCCATCTGAACCATACTTGGGCCGATTGGATAAGATTCAAAAGAATACGCTGGGCCCAATGACAATAAACAGTGGCATTTTCGTGGTTTTCTGATAATAAAAGGGCTTAGTTATTCACCTTCCTCATATATATTCCGTATCTCCACCAATTCGACTTCTAGGGTTTCTGCATCTGCCACACAACTACTAGCAGCCATGGTTCTCAAGTACGTCTCTCTCTCTCTCTCTCTCACACACACACACACACACACATCTATTGGAACGCAGAAATCACAGTATTAGCTATGTTTCTGAATTGATTTGAAGATTTTTCTTGTATGAGCTTCTAAACGCACGAGTTTGTGTGTAAAATTGCTCGTGCGAATGTGGATTGTGATGTGATGAACTATTAGAATGTTACTGATTGTTGTTTGATATTCTGTCAATTGATGTATGGTTTTGGAATACCAGGACGGAACTCTGTCGTTTTAGCGGAGCCAAGATATACCCTGGGAAAGGCATTAGATTTATTCGCGCCGATTCTCAGGTTTTGACTCTAAAATTTGAGATCAGAGTTTGATTCATTTTTGGTTAGATATTGAAAATAAGGTCTTTTTTTTTCTCTGTTAATCCTATCAGGTTTTCCTGTTTGCTAATTCGAAATGCAAGAGGTATTTCCACAATCGATTGAAGCCGTCGAAGCTTACCTGGACAGCCATGTACAGGAAGCAGCATAAGAAGGTGAGAAAGCTTTGAAATTTCAGATACATGGATACGTATATTATGTATGTATTAGTACTTTATTTATTTATATTCATTTGGGATCTTTACGTATAGCGCCTTATATCTCTTGCACTTAGGTCAGCATTTGCTAATAACTGATTTTTTTTTCTATTCGCTAATAACTTTTGATTATATATGTTGGTATTTTATCCAAAACAAGAAATGGGTTAAGTTTATACCAGCATTGAAAATGTACTTAATGATTCTTGCCAACAAAGCTCCTGGACAGTGGTTATTGGAATTTTAAACGTTTTAAGTTGATATTAGCATTGGAAGTGTACTTAATGATTCTTGCCCACGAAACTCCTGGGCAGTTTAAAACTTTTGACTCAAATGTTTTGATGCAACGTCTATTTCTCTCCCTTTTGTGTATCTGGTAAAGAAGAAAGAAAAAAGACATTATTATGATATTTCAGGCTGAATTGATTTAATGTGCCTGTGATCTTGACATGCTTAGGATATTGCCCAAGAGGCTGTGAAGAAGAGGAGACGTGCTACCAAGAAGCCCTATTCGAGGTCCATAGTTGGTGCCACCTTAGAGGTTATCCAGAAGAAAAGAGCTGAGAAGCCGGAAGTCCGTGATGCTGCCAGGGAAGCTGCACTCCGGTATGTTTTCTCCGCATTCTGATTGTTTCAGACAGCTTTTTTTCTTTGTCTTAGCTTTTCCCTGCACTTTTTGATAGAGTAGTCGGTTGTTATGTAGCTCTTGCAACATCTCAGATACATGCTAAATGTTCCTTTACTGGTTCTTTGACGTTTTGAATGTATTGTGCAGTGAAATTAAGGAAAGAATCAAGAAAACAAAAGACGAAAAGAAGTCGAAGAAGGCTGAAGTAATGTCCAAGTCACAGAAGTCACAGGCTAAGGGTAGCATTGCCAAGGGAGCTGCACCAAAGGGTCCTAAACTTGGAGGGGGTGGTGGAAAGCGCTGAGCGGCCGGTGTGTTCTTATTTTTGTTTCCTAGTGGAGTTAACAGTTACTGTAACCTTTCATTTTTGAATGCCGTGTAAGAATTCATTGGCCTTGTTGGGTCGAATCATTTATATTTTCTGGCTTTTATCGCATGCACCTGGTTCTTGAAGTTATCTAGTTATCTTGCTGAATTTGAGTATTTCCATGAGTAACTATAATTTAACTGTTTTTTCTACTGTGAATGTACTGCCACACTGGTGGTGCCTCATAACTAACTAGCATGGTATTGGTAGTAAGGGGCTTGCTAAACTTGTGAGTTTTCAGGGTTGAAAATTGTTCTGATGTTGTGCAGAAGTAAGATGGATGCATGATTAAATACAATTTTGTGTTGTGCCCATGTGGAATTGATCCTTTGATTCACACGCTGTAAAAGCAGACAAGTAATCTATGGTTGCCTGTGTTTTAGTATACCATCAAGTTGTTCGTACCAAATTATTGCACTAGTTATAAAGATTGTACATAAGGTGTTTATTGTGAAGAATTGCTTTTGTAAGAATGAGCACCAAGCGAGCAAGTGCTAGATCGGGCAGATAATGCGTCAACCGGGTGGTGGTGTCTGCCTGGATGGTTGCATTTTGCAAGGAGTCGAAATACTAAAATATATATGATACGGATAACGTCTTTTTGGTAGGTTTGATAATGCTTTTGGGATTTTTTTTTTTTTCATGAAAAAGTACTATAATGTGACGTCAAGGTGAAAGTAATTGCTTTTATTATTATTATTATTATTATTTTTTGAAGTTTTTGTTTTGAAAATGGAAGATAGAAGGATAAATTGTTATCAAACAAACCAAAACTTTTTTGAGGATTCATTTGAATTGATGACAGCTTTTTTACTTTTTACTTTTTTAATTTTTTTAAATTTATTATTATTATTATTATTTTATCACAGAATATGATCTCTCTATTTTGAGGATATGTTTAGATTATATTTTACAAATTTAATGGTATTTATGTTAGAAAATACATTCTATAAGGATGTACTATAATTCTCTCATTTTACAGCAACCAAATTATAAGTACACAAGTTATCAAAAACTAAAAAATATAATAAACATAAAAACACCAAATCCTTTAAAACAAATTAAAGAACACCAATTTCTAGACACTTCACTGGAATATGGTGACTTTGGGTGGTGGTTTTCGGCATATTCCAGCGCCCTTCTTGGCAGATCTGGTGGGGTGATGGGGTCTTTGTAAGGAAGAAACCTCAAAAAGTGCTATTTTGTCTATCGGTTTTGTTTTCTTGGTAGATTCAACCGAATGCTAACGCCAGAATCCACGGAGTCACTGCCGAAATACACCAAAGTCTACGGCCGTAATCCGCCTCTTTGAGCTTGTTCTTGCAAGGAGTGTTAATGGGTGGTTGAGAATCTCAAATTTAGGGTTGGAAAAGATTACAAAGGATTAAGGCCCCATTTGAAAACCACTTTCCCCTCCCCTCCCCTCCCGTTCCCTTCACTTCTCCCAAAAAACATCAACTTCAAAACATTCGTAACTTTTTTTTACATTTTATATCACATCAACACTTTCTTATTACTTTTTAAATAAAAAACTCATTACAATACAATTTTTTTTTTATTTTTTTTTTTTCACTTTTCCATATAAATTATATCAATTTTATATCACATCAATTTTAATTTTCAATCATTCAAAAAAAAACCCAAGGAGAGGGCAAGGGGGTTTTCAAACGGGGCCTAAATCATAAGAGTTTTTGGGTTTGAGAGGATGAGAGAGAACATGGGTTGGGCTGTTTTGGAACAGAGCTTGTGAAGGCCATTGATGGTGGTGGTGCAGAGATTAGAGGAATGAAGATTGAAGAATGGAAGATAGATGAGCACAGAGTCATGGTGGCAATAATATTTGACTGGTTTGGATGGCCGGAAATACCAACAAAATTTCTTTCCAGTGCCTTAGTCTACTGAGGAGTTTATATATGCCTTTGACGCCAGCTTGGATATACACATATATTGTATATCCAAGCGCACAAATTGTGAAACAAATTAGATTGGAAAAATCGACAATCAGCGAACTCGAAAGTCGGAACCCATTTTTGTAGAGAGTGGTACAGAATCAATGGACACGGGAACCAAATTGGCAGTATGAATGAGAAAAGTGATTGCCATGTTTCAGTGAAAACGTCGTTGGAATGGGGATGAGAAAAGTGATCGATGGGCTAGTTTGGCTAAAAGATTTGATGTTTTCCTCCTATTATTCTGTATAATACTTTTTCTAATGTGTTAAAATTTTATTGAAGGTTGTAAAAGTGGTATTTTACAGCTCATCATTATAGAAATGGCTCTTTTTATGTTATTCTATAGTAAATATATTGTCACATTATTTAAAATTGTTAAATGACATAGTATTATATTATTTATGTGTATTGGATGCACACAATAAAATTTGAACTATAAACTGATTTTTTTATTTTTTTCATGAAATTGAGAGGATTTTGGTCTATAGGTTTGTCTATTGCAAGGGCTGTAAACTTCGTTTCAGCCTGATGCTTGCAGTGTCGATACAAAAAGGCCACGGCGTTGGGGGATCAGGGTGCTAGGGGTAACTTTTGGACTGGCTAGCTTTTTCAGGTTTTAGACATGACTTTGGCTGAATGGCTGATATCACTATAACTACGTGGCCCCGTTTTTCGTGGTTTGGGCTAATTGGATTCTTATAGCATTTTTAGTACCTTTACCAAATTTTACTCATTAAAATAGTTAAAAATTATTTTTTCTTATTCTGGTGAGCCATTTTTTTAAAATTCCCCTAGCAATATCACCATTTTAACTATTCAATATTTACTATTTCATTTAAATAATATTTTTTTTCAAATTTCTTTATTCTTTCTCTATTTAATATTTTTTAAATGTTTGTCTTGTCCTAAAGGTCATATTTATGAATATTTGCAAGGCCACAAAAGGCTTATGCTCAATTATTTTGCCGAATCACCAATATACCCTCCCAGACTATTTCGAAGGAGGTTCCGTATGAGGCATCCTCTTTTTCTTCATATTGTATCCGAGGTTGAAGATTACGAGCCATATTTTGTCCAAGAAAGAAATGCAGCTAGAATACTTGGTTTTTCTTCCCTTCAAAAGATTACCGCTGCACTCAAGATGCTAGCATATGGAGTAACTGGTGATTACGTGGATGAGTATTTGAGGTGGTGGAAGGTCAATAGCACGCACTACCCACGACTTTCTCTGATGGCTCGAGATTTCTTGACTATGCAGGCAACTTCTGTAGCACCTGAAGAGTTGTTCTGCAGCAAAGGTGATGAGATAGATAAGCAACGAATTTGTATGCGACATGAAACTGCGCAGTCGCTCCTTTGTATCAGGTCATGGACCCATGGAGGAATCAAGTTCAAGTTCAAGTCTACTGAGATAGACTATGAGAGATTGATGGAATTGGTAGCTGCAGCAGATAATAGTAATGCTGCTTCTTACGTGCGCCGAATGTGAGGGAGAGAGACAGTCTCAAAAATATTCAGCAAATAGAACTAAATTCAGAACTAATTGTGGGCTGCGATCGTGAGAGAGAGAGGGAGAGAGAAAATTGGTGAAGGAGTTGGTGAGTGAATATTACTCATCAGAATTGGTGAGTAATTTTACTCATCAAAACTTTTTTGTTAAAGTGGTGAGGCTGCTGGAAGTGATTTTTTGGTGTTTTCATCAAATTAGTTCACTAAAAAACTATTTTAGTGAGGCTAATAGGAATATTCTTATGGGAAAGAAACAACAAATTTAAGTACGGGTGGAAATTTTTTGACAAAGCACTTTCTGTTTTACTTGAAATTTCATTTATTTTTCCTTTGCATGGAAATTGTAAGGCGACAAAAGAGAGGACCTATCTTAGCGGGGCTTCCCTATCTTAGGGGTTTTTTTTGTTCAGGTGAGCCCACTACTCATACAGGAGAATCGTAAGGGGGGAGGTAGTAACATAGATCCCTAATTGTATGAGATTTTGATTCTATAAGGATAAAAATTTCTTACAAATCGGTTTTTACGAAATTTTATACAAACCATATATAAGATTGACATGTGTCTCTTGACATGTGAGAAGCACTGTTGTTTTAATAAAATGTGCTTCTCACGTGCTTTTTTAATAGCATTAATAAAAAAACATGTGTTTTTTACATATTTAAAGGACAAATGTCATTTTTATATGTGGGTTGTAGAAAATTTCATATAAACCAGTTTGTAGAAAATTTATGTCCGCTTCACTAGACGAATGAATAAGTGGGTTTAATAAGAGCAGGAATTCAAGTGACAGATCGAGCTATACAGTGGCGGACCCAAACTTGATGATTTGGAGGGGCCGAATTGAAAAAAAAAAAAAAAAGATTAGGAGGGCAAAACTACAAAAAAATAAAAAATTTAAGAGTAAAATTTTAATTTTAATTTTTTAGAATTTTTTTTCGTTTTTTAAAAAATCTTGGGGCTTAGGGGGCGAGGGCCCCCTGGCCCCTTAATGGATTTGGCCCCTGGAGCTACAGCCTACAATAAGCATTTTACATATATATTACATTTTGAGTATTCTGAATCTTGCATGAGCAATAATTCTCTTGAGGTCTATCTCCAAAATTTGGCGAAACCCAATAATTGCTCTAAATTCGTAACATCCTCGTCATTAAAAAAAGCGTAATGTTACTTTTCACACTCATTTCGAATTAGTTAACCTGACGTGTTTTAAGTAACTTTTCAAAAGAAAAAGAGTGCATTCGCCTATTGATGAGCTGTGATCGCATTGTACAAGAACTAAAAAAAAGGTAGCAAAATAAAAGTGAACCTTCTTTTTAATCTTTTCCTTTTGTGGGGGAAAGCTTCTCAATGAGATTAGGGAAAAATTCAAGCTAGGCCATAATCCTAACCTCAAATGGTCTAGCACCCACGTACAACCTTGAGGTGGAGATTGGGTAGAACGAGTTTTCTCTATTGCATGAATATTCAGACCCTACTCAAGTAGCTGTCTAGACGGTCCGAATATGTACTCGAGCATGTAGGGTTTATCAATTGCTCGATCATATTGTTGTCCAAACAATTCGAGCAGGTGTCTGAATTTCCGTATGCCCTCTCATGTAAGCTACCAATATTGCAATTGCACCGATTATATTGTTGGAGGTTAATGCAAGTGTTTACTTCTTCTATCACACTACACACCCAAAAAGAAAAGAAGAAAAAAAAAATAAAACCCAAGGAACGACTAATCATCATTATAACAACAATAACAACAATTAGAGCATCACATGCGAATAAATAGGTGAACGAAAATTCTGAATCAGACGACAGCGTCTCCAACTCAGCCAGAAAACTAGCTACTTGACCCTCTCATCCTACTAATCTAAACACACTCTTCAAGATCAGATTATGAACAGCTTAACAGCCCCCCCCCCCCCGGTTATGGCTTACGGGGGATAAGAAGGCAGAGCACCCCAGTAAGGCGGCGACACAGGGTTGTACTCCTCGACGACATTGAATAGATAGTTGCAGTCTGCAATGGGATGGTGGGTCATCGTCGTCGGCGTTCCTCGTGGCTTGTGAGAGCCATTTATGGCTACTGACGTGCTCTCCACTGTCTCCTCCCCTGAGATTTCTGTGTAGCCTGTGGAGACTTGCTTCCTCGCGGCTTGCTCTCTTAGCATGCCTTTCAATTTCATAACCTGCCAACAACAGACCGACTTTATTGGATGAAAAACATTTAAATCAAAATTCTTCTTTGATTTTGCTTTTCCCAACATTTGCTGATGTTCCTATTTAATGTGTCTTGTTATGATCAAGTCGAAGGAGGCGGCTTTTTGCTGGCCAGCAAGCTAAAAGGCATGGGGTGCTGACAAATCTTTTAAAAGCGGGAACCTAAACTGCTCAAGTCGTCTCAAATTATTTTTTTTTGAATTTGAGAGAATTTAAGCAGATGATTGTGATAAACCACATTAAATGCACAAGCATCCCTCTTTTGTTGAGGTTGCTGTGAGCTAGGTCTCTAATTTTATTTTACTTTTTATTTTTAAAAAAAAATTAGTTCTATTTTTTTTTTTTGAATTTTTAATGAGAAGAGTATAATATTTTTTCACAACGTATTTTTTAATAATGTAAATCTGAAAACTACCAAGTATTTAAAGGGATAATTGTATCACTGGTTCCAAAGGTTGGCCTAAATTATGAATCACTCCCTATGGTATAAAAAGTTTATGGATGAACATTGTGGTAAACTATAGTTACAAATTATTCCCTGAACCTGTTTTCCGTCTACCAAATTAACAGAATTCATTAGTGGATTACAATACAAATGATATTTAGAAGTTGTCTCACTATTTATATGACGTGAGAAACTAACAGATTCTATTAACTTAGTGAAAAGAAAACGAGTTCAGGGAGTGATTCGTAATTATAGTTTATCACAATGACTCTCTATAAACTTTCTATACCACATAGAGTGATTCGTAATTTAGGCCAACACTAAGAATTAGTGGTACAATTATCCCATATGTAAACCTATTCTCTACTCTTTTCTTAAGAGTTAAGAACAAGACCCCATATAAAAGTTGTTTGAGATGTATTTATAGACAAAGTTTTCTTTTTAATTGTGTTAGATACATTTTATATACCCCTAATCGTATCGGATAAGATTAGTGTCCAACATGCATTTTAAGCAAATATTCTCTTAATAAACTGATTTTTTTAAAAAAAAAAAACAAAATAAAAAAAAAAATCTAAAATTAATTTGAAAGAAAACTTGAACATGTATTCAAATGATTTGCAAATTTAGTAACGTTTTTCCTCTCATTTTAATGATTTAAGAAAGAAGTTTGAGACATAAAAAAACCCCATAATAAATATCTGACATTAGAATTTAATATTTTAATTCAGGGCGCACACAAACATGTCTGACAAATGTCGAAGATATATTTAACGTTTTACCTTCCACGCGTCTTTTTATTGTGCATTGGGGATCCCCCCACTGTCTGTACTTGATTCAGGCAAAGCAACAGTCGTATACCAGGAATGGTATCACCAAATTTTTGTTTTCATTTAGTTGGATATACAGGAAGATGCAAGCAAGTTGGTCAAATGTCTCCCAAGACCCAGCTTCATCAGATCCTGTCTCCCCTATTAACTCTCCCTTCTTCTTTGTTTTTTTTTTTTTTTTCCTTTTTTTTTTTTAAAAAAAAAATTAAAATTAAAATAGTTCTAATATGACATAATATGACGTACTTTTGAATGTTTTGTAGTATTTTGAGTTTTTGTTAGTATTTTTATTTAAAGGAATAATGAATATTTATTGATATATGTTCTTAAAGTATATAATTCTTACATATTTTTTTAGTATGATTAATATACATGTATGAATCATGTGCTTCGGGTAAAGATATTAGTTTAATACATTTAATAAAAAAAAAATAGAACTTTATATATCCTTTATTCAATGTGCCTAAGTGATCATCAAAAAGTTTTTTTTAAAGAAACCCAGTAGATGGTAGTAGTAGTGATTTAAGACTGTCAAATATTGGAGAATCTCAAGCTACAAATAACATAAAGGAAGCTAGTTAGAAAAAAAAAAAAAAAAAAAAAAAAAAAAAAAAGAAGAAGAAGAAGAAGGGAAAAAGGCAGAAATATATATTTTTTGAAAAAGAAAAGAATTGAATATGCTTTATGCAGATTGCATGTGTATGACTTTCATGGAAAAAAGAGTTAAAAGTAAGCTTACACGCACCTCCTCTTGAAGCTTATGCTTCTCCATAGAGATGACATCATAATCCTGCTTGAGCTCATCGTATAGGTGCTCCAGCTGCTTAGCCTTCCACCTGGCGCGCCTGTTTTGGAACCAAACAGCGATTTGGCGAGGCTGCAGCCCGAGCTCCTTGGAGAGCTTCATCTTCCTGTCAGGGTCCAGTTTTTTCTCCTCCTGGAAGCTCCTTTCCAGTGAATCTAGCTGATCGCTCGTCAGCCGCTTCTTCTTATCCTGGCAGCTCCCATAGCTGTTGTTCTTGTCCATTCCCGGCACCATCCCGTGCCCTGACTCCACCATTGCCGGGTGCTTCACCTCCATTCCTGGAAAAAGGTAGGCAAATTAAAGATTTGCTACTTAGCTAGGAAGCTGAAAATTAATAATGCTTTTCTTGCATGCCCATTTTTAAGAAACTCAGAATTTGAAGTAATTTAGGTAAACTACTATAGTGAAAAGTCAAAGAAACAGAGAAGACCATGATTGAGAAAACAGTCAACAGTGAGAGAGTACTGATGAGTTTACCTGGATATGTGTCGTAGTTATAGTTGTAGAGGAAGCTTAAAGAAGATTCTGGTCGAGAAACAAAGGGTCTTAAGCTCCCATTCCAGTCCATTTTTGCCTCCACTTTCTGTCTCTTTGCCTCAGATCAACCCAAAATTTGTCTCTGTTATATGGACTGGTGTGGGTTGGAGTGGGTTGGACCACAAAGAAAAACGATAGTAGGCGATGTGATTGAGTTGGGGAGGCGTGACGGGAGTGCTGTAACGTAAGGTTCTATTCTTCTCTTTTACGGTGCCAAAAAAGTGAATACGTTAAGAGATCAGAAACGATGAGGTTCTTCTACAAACACATAGTGTGCATTACTTTATACTTGCTACTTCTCTTTTGGGGTGCAGCAGCAGCAAAAATTTGTGTTTAATTTTATAGAGAAAAGGAGGGAGATTTATAGTACTAGAAAAGAAGTCAGGAGGAGGCGTGAGAAAGGGAAGGCATATGTCAGTTTTATAGGAGCAGGACTATTGGGACCAGATGGAGACCTTTGATCCCACCCTTCCATTTTCTTCACTATCCAACCGACAACTCTCTCTCTCTCTCTCTCTCTCTCTCTCTCTCTCTCTCTCTGTGTGAATATAAATAAATATGCATATATAGGTAGGTGTGGCGAAGATGCAACATAGGAAGAGAAGTGGGGATTCATTAGAGGGTGGCATAGAATCAGTACGCACCTGCTCCCCTCTTCTGCGCCAATAAAAGACAAATAAAGGAAAGAAAAAAGGAACTTGCATGGGCCTCATCCTACTAGCGTTTCACCCCTACATCTTCATAAAAACTTGACAGTGTGCCAGAGAAGAAAGCTGAGAACCCTCTCTCTCTCTCTCTCTCTCTCTCTCTCTCTCTCACACACACACACACTCTGTCTCTATTTTTTGGGTAGGGTTGAATTGCAATTGAATGAGAGGGAGGTGGGTCAAGTCTAGGGGAGTGAGCACGTACGTACCGTATACAGGGTATCTTTCCAAAACAAAACGTGAATGGTTTTAACGGTAAGAGAAGACATGGCACCTAAAATAGTGAAAGAGATGGATGAGAGACTCAGGAAGTCTCTCCTTGAAATGAAATGTTCTTCTTGTACATTAATCCATCAAAAGCCATTTCTGAATTCATGATAACTACACCTCATTGTTTATAGCCAGAGCACTGTGGGATCTGGGACAAAACCAGCTGGGTCCAAAAATGCTCAGAAGCATAGATTGAGCACTGCAAAAACCTTGCTACTTCTTTACATGGGAATGGTTTTTTAAGTTACCGTTGTTGGTGGGTTTCTGCATTTACAAGCACAAACCTTAAACTTTCTTTACAAACATGATGATCGATCGATCTAACATTTGCTCATAATTGTCTTCCCAACAACATGAAGCCTAGCTTATCGGTTTATTGATGAATGTTTAAGGTTTGAACTCTACTTTAAATGGCATGTCCTTACTTTTGCAAATGATTTTTGCCTTTTGCCACGACACTAATTAATTTAATTAAGTCATTGTAACCCAAAGGGGTATCATCTTTTGCATGTGGTTGAAAATAATTGAGTATCATATTGAGGATGGTTGGGCCAAGCTAGCAACCCGAATACTCACTCTGCCATTAACTAATGGAGCCGGATACTAGCTACCATAAAGCGTCACACCAGATCTCATCACTTAGGAGTTAGGACGCCAGCATTAGTCGTCCCCGGCCATGATCCCATTAGGAAATAAATGATGGTTTAATTTGCGAGGGTCACGGGGCCTAAAGAAGAACACGTACAACATGATAGAGCTTCCAATCGAATCGTGCCATGTGGCCGATGGTTGCGGTCAACTGATCGACTATAAAGGGAGCAGAAAAAAAAAATAATAAAAATGAGACTTTTGTCTCTTCTCTCTCTAAATCTTTAATACTATTTTTCACGATTTTACCGATTTAAACATCGAAACTATTTACGCTCAGACAAACTCTCGTGGTTATCTTTCTTTCTGGTTTGCGTATAGCCTCCCTGCATGTCATGTCCATAATTGACCTCCAGTACTTGGGATTAAGGCTTAAGTTGAATATTAGAATATTCTTGAAAAGTTTTTTCATGTATTAATTCCTGCATCTTGAATCACTGCAACGTCGTCCTTGGGATTGTTATGATGAATGGTCCAAGATCTACAACCAGTACTATATAAATATTGACCTGACAGAGAAGTCCACTCATTTTATCGTTATTTGAAAACCCTTTTCGATCAGAATAGATTTAACTTAATAAATTAAAATTTATTCTCAAAAATTCATCTTAAAATTAATGAGCGGACTACTGCTCTGTAAGGGCAGTAGAAGATATAAGAACATAAAAAATATATATATATATATTTGGCAATTTTCTATATAAGCAAAAAACACCGAAAAATAATTTTTGAATTATTTTAATTTAGAATTGTAAACAAATTAACAATGGAAAATAGCTACATTTTCAAGCAAAAAAAAATATTTCACGTCGAAACAAACGAAGCCCAATAATTTCTAAAATTCTTAAGGTATTCTATCCTATAAATTTTCTCAAATATATTCTAACCATTGTTTTGAAATTAAATATGCGGTTAGGATCTTGTCATAAAAATATTTATTATTTTGAACATTTAGAAAAATGTGATACATACTGAAGTGATATTTAAAAGTATTGATATGGAAAAAAGTCAACTATTTAATTTGAAAATAATGGTTGAGATTTGAGGAAATTCGATCATGTGATATATATGTATATATGATAGATCTAAAACCCTAAAGTATCTAATAATTAATCCGAAATGATAGATAATAATTATAAATCGAACAGCCCTACTATACAATATATATATATATATATATATATATATATATATATATATATATATATATATATGCTTAATTAAAAGAAGAAAATTAAAGCATTGAATCGGGTCGAGGGTAAAAGGATTAATTCCCTAGCTTTCTAATATTTTCAGTCTTTTTGTTGTGGAAAAGAGAAATTATCCTACAAGCTTCGCTGGCTACTGTAAGACTTTGGCCCCCCGACACGGCAAGAGTCGAGTGGAAGAAAGGTACATGCATTCTGGAATCAGGACAAGGTTAGGAGCTGAATTTGGACCACCTTTAATTTCTCTTAAACTATCACATACAACTTTGGACCATCATCTAATACCAGCCTTTCAAAGCCTCAGTTCCATGCTTTCAAAAGTTTTGATTGCATTGGCAAGTCGGAACCAGTTCTGGATATATATATACTTGATGGTGAAGTCACATTCCAAAGCTCATTTGGGGGATGTGACTTAACTGAACATCCTTATTTTGTTATCCGAATAAGTTTTGAGTTGCCCGCTTGTATATTCGAGTATGTAAGCTCTATAAAGGTTATTTCAAATTTGTTGTACGTTCGGATTTATAGCAATTCGAGGAACAAAATTGTTGAAAACCTTTATCTAAAAATCACAGTCAAAACTGATCAATTAAACCTCGAAGTGGCCAAGAATGTAAATGTATTTTTCCGTTTTATTAGGATTACTAGTAATCCAGATAGCAAAATTAGTGTGAATCTCTATCCGAAAATCACAATCAAAACTCAATTAAACCTCAAAGAGTAGGTCAAGAATAAAAATGCATTTGTTAATTTGTTTTTAGGGTTACTTCTAAGAGCATTCACACCCGACTAACTAGCCAAATATTATTTTGACAAGTTGAAATGTAAATTTGGATGAAAATGTAGTTGCATCCAACTAATTACTTGTTACCATCAATCCTAGTTTCTAACTCCATGACACCATTTGGGTCAGAGAAACTGTTGCAGTCTTGCAGATCGAAGCCACACTTGACCAGCCAATGACTAGGTTTTTCAGTGCCAAAGGTACCTAAGAACATAAGCCCTAGGATGTTGAACATTGTTAATTAGTTGTGGTCCTTCATTAGGTTGGCCAACATTAACTCTTGACCAGCTAAAGATGCCCATGTATTAGGTTGCATGTTGACAACCGCTGCCTTAGCTTAGCTACATGGCAAAACTTTAGGTTAGAGCTAGCCTGTCAAAAAAAAAAAAATCTTTGGGTTAGACAGAAATATTTGGATAACAGTGGTCCTGTTGAGGTGTAAGCTTTTCAATTTGAACCACAAAAATGAACACATTTTCTGCAGGAGTAAATGAAAATGGAATCTAGCTAGCTATGAGAATTAGATCATGAGAAATGGCTGCAAAAGAAGGCCATGGCTGTACTCAGGCGGCGCCGGATCTAGACCTGTGTCTAGAATCTAGATCTGTATCTACATGTAAATATACATGAAAGCAGTATTTAATAGGAAGTAATGGAATATCAAAGTTCTACCAGAGATCGGCACTTCTAATATGTAGACCACAAACATCGTTACATTATTATCATAAATGAATACATTCAATACAAGAAATAAGTGGGTCCAAGTAGTTCGGCTTCCTTTCAGTGAAAAAATTGCCAAGATTTTTTATATAATTTTTTTTATTTTTCAACGGGGAACTCCTTTAAGGTAGAGCTATTTTGTGTATTCACTCATGTCAGATAAATTTCGGATCCGTAAAAAGTGTCATCAATACACGAATTGGGTAATACTTCTATTTCGCCGAGGAACTGTGAATATTACAAAATTAAAAGAAAATTATAATTATTTTCACTAAAAACAATATCTCTTCATTTTTACAAAGGAATCAGTACGACAGTAAAACACGATGAGTTCACATAAATCCCCTAAACAGAAATCTTACTCATTGCTTGTTGACCTGTTTGGCTGTTTCATATGTTCTTTTTTCTTTTTTCAGAGAGCTTTTAATTAAGAGTTAAATACACTTCTGATCCCTGAATTTTAAAAACTTTATTTTTGTAGTTCATAAGTTTCAATTCGCATCACAGATAATACGTAAGTTTTGGGAAAAGATCAAATTAATACCTCCGTCAAGTTTTCCATCTAAAATCTAACAGTTTGCTACGTGTCAACTTCTAAGGGTTGACACATGTCACAATATAAAAAATTACAAAAAATAAAAAATCTTTAAAAATTAATAATAAAATAATAAAAAAAATTTAAAAAAATGGCTCAGCTTCCCCATGACTAAAAAAAAAAAAGAAAAAAAAAGAAGAAGCGTTTTAGCCCATGAGGGTGGCCACCCCCATGGGCAAACAAACCCTCTAGATTTTTTTTAGAGGGTTTTGGCCCTTGATAGCTATTCATAAAATGGGGGTGGCCATGGTGGCCAAGCCACCCCTATTCTTTGTCTTTTTAATTTTTTTAATTTTTCCTTTAATTTATAAAGATTTTTTATTTTTTATTTTTTTATACTACAACATGTATTAATCCTCAGAGGTTGATATGTGACGAGCCATTAATTTTTAGATGGAAAACTTAACTAAGGTATTAATTCGGTCTTCTTTTTTTCAAAATTAAAGTATCATCTGTAATACGAATTAAATCTTAAGGACTAAAAAATAAATTTTTCAAAACTCAAATAGTAGAAGTGTATTTAATCCTTTAATTAACCTGTTTCTTCTTCTATTAAGTAGTCAACCTTAATCATCAATTTCTGAAAACCTAGTAAGACAAGTGAATGATGAATTGAAGGGACTAAATAACAAACTCGATCATGCTTTTACAGTTGCTTTAAGGAAAAATGGTTCCTAAATCCTCTGAAAACGAGGTAGTTTGTAGAACAGTACTAGTCCACATGCAGTACGGCAATTAGTCAAAGAGGTGCTAAGGTGACACACGTCGAAAATTCTCCGGCGCTTTTCTTCTGGTGATCGAAGTATGATCAGGATGCAGGGAAATCGTGGAATTGTGCAGAGAAGAGAGAAAGAGAGCAACAATTTACATCTCGTCCAATAGGATTGTCCGGTTATAATGGGGTAACCTCTCATATGCATGAGGCAATCGGAATTCTCTCTCCGGGCTGTCCGTACATCTACACGAGCGCGTGGGCTCGGACAGTCTCATAAACCTGATTTCTTACTAACTTCTACCAGAAATTAAGGGCATATTTGGATACATGTTTTTATTTAACTTTTTTTTTTTTTTTTTATAATTTATTTTTGAAAGAGACCAAATTTTTTTTACACCAATTTTTGGAAGAAAAAAAAAAAAGAAAGTTTAACATCATAGAGCAAATGTCTTTAGTTTGAATTTTGTCTTCGTCATTCATTCCTCTTGAAAATAAATTATAAATAAAAAAATTCATGTGATAGGCCTCACTTGTTGAGAGAGAGTTTGAAACAACACAAGAGGAGGTGGTAGAATATAATTTAATAATTAAATATACTATTTTCTATCAATTTAAACTTTTAAAATAAATGATTTAACACAACCGGCCCGAAGAACCGAAAATAAAATCCTCAACAAGGTCTCTTCTCAGTGGTGCAACACATTTAATTGCATAGTTTCTCTGTGTCAAATCATTTTAATTAATCTCAATTTCCACATGTTCCCAAAAACATGAACTATGAGATGAAGAAGAAGATAAGAGGAAAAGGAAGAGGGTAATTTTCGGTGTAGGCATTGGGGAGCACAGTAACTTGCAACCACAAAACCCTCGAGTGAAAAACAAGTTCCCATTTGGTGGGAAGTACTGTTTTGAATTTGGAGTTTTGAAAAGAGTTCTAAAAAGTGAAAGTTAAGAATTGATTGGGTTGGCACAACCTTTGAGAAAAGTTGAAAATAGTTTGGTAAAATTAAAAATTCAAAAACAGTGTTGATGGGGTTGTTTGTCAAGGAACAATACATTACAGTATTGTTATGTATTTTTTTTTTTTCATTTTTTATATTTTTCACTACTAATCAACATCAAAACATTCCTACTTTTTTCACTTTTTTATATCACATTAATAATTTTTTATTACTATTGAAATAAAAAAATTCACATAAAAAATTCACTGCAATACAAAACTTTTTCACTTTTTTATACAAATTATTTTTATTTTATATCACATCATCACTTTTTACTAATTTAAAAAACTAACAACCCACTACTCTGTTCTATAATGTCACTTGCCAAACAAGCCCGATGTTCCGGGGACACTGACAGTGGCCATCAAGCTGCCAAATCTAACGAGCGGCCAATGTGGGTCCACCAGACTATGGCCAAGAGTGACCGATATGTGGCGACCACTACATTTTTTTTTATGTTTATTTTTTTATTGTTTAAAAATGTTGTATTTTAATTTATTTTTTTAGAAATACAAGTGTTGAAGCCAAAGATTTTATTTTTTGTTTTCAAAATAAAAATATTAACCCAACCACTCAAAACTCAAAACACTCCTAAAACATACTCGGTCTTGGTGAAGTGATTCTAAGAACCAGTCAGTCTCGTTTGGTTTGCAAAATGAGTAATCCATTAGGAAAATAAATAATTATTCCCATAAATAAAAGTGAGTATAATGGAATGATTATTCCTAATCTTTATTTTGATAACAACACATACATTTTAATTAGAATCCATCAAAATTACTAAAAAAAATCCCACATTATATATATTTTTTTAAAAAAGAAATGATGGGTAGCCACGGTCACCTCCACCTCCAATTGCTCCAGGGGTGGTCGCACCACCCCTGGCGCGTGGTCGGCTAGCTAGTGTGTAGGGGGTTGGATTTCGTTATTTTCTTTTTTGAAAAAAAAAAATTTAAAGAAAAAAAAAGTAAGAGTGATTTTTTTTTTTTTTTTTTTTTTTGTGGAAATTATAGTCCATTCCCATTAGAATAGCTATTCCTCTTATTCTTTTTAGAAGAATCGATATTCCTCTTTGTAAGGAAATAGTTATTTCAAGAAATAGATCCCTACCAAACAAAAGAAAAACTATTCCATAAGAATAGTCATTCCATTCTAGGGGTTTATTCTACGAACCAAACGAGACCTTTGTTTTTTATTTTTTGTTTTCAAAACAAAAATATTAACCAACTACTCAAAATCCAAAAGACTCTTAAAACATACCGAGTCTTGGTAAAGTGATTCTAAGAACCAGTCGGTAGACTCTTCTCCCTTCCATTCCATGAACAGGAAAGCTCATATTTATTTGTACGACATATAGTGATTTATATATATTATTTCATGTAAAAAAGACCATAATGGCGGGTCAAGTTGGTTTATCCAATCCAACCACCCAAAACTACTGACTTCAGTCCGCTCTTTCATATAACATAACTGAACCAAGCATAGAGCTAAACCTGCCCAATATGAAAAATATATTCTATATGCACTCTCAACTCTCAAGTGCACATTCCTTCACACGGGACAATGAAAATCACCATAAAATTTTAGATGGATCTAATGGTGACTTTCACTGCCACGTCAAGAAGTATACACTTAAGAATACATATAGCATTTCCCAACGTAAAATGCTTTGGATCAATTCACAGATTGGGCAAGTTGCATCCACATTTGATACCATTTGCCATGGGAAACTACACTCAGCTAAAAGAGGTGAAATCAGCCAAGAGACGTCATCATTCACCACCCAAAAAGTAATGCCTAAGCAATATTCATGAGAAGCATAAACATTCCATTGCAGACATTGAATAAATATGTAAACAATGAAGATATGTACCTCAGTTGCATCAAAACTTAATTACAATGCTTATAGAAAGCGCCTGGCACAAACAAAGGAAAGAAGCCAAAGCATGTTTTCGTAATCTTGTAAGCAAAGGTATACAGACAGACAAAACTGGAATACACAAATGAGAATTACATAACCATAGACGACAAATACCTACTGCAAAAACCTACAAAGATGACTTCCTTCAACACAAAAAAAAAAAAAAAAAAAAAAAAAAATGCCTTCAGAAGTATAATCTGTATAATAAATCACATCTAAATCACTGACATCACTAAACAATTTCACTGTTAAGTATATGGCTACTTCAAAACCCCTCTTCTTTTAAGCTTTTTTAAATCACTGGGGATAATAAATAGAGAATCTACACAAAGCCCACCTTTAGAATGTGTGCAATCTATCTGTTTCATGGAAAATCTTACTTCAGTCACGGGTTCCGAGCCACTAACAACAAATTCACCTACCTTGTAATCTATCCAGCATCCACGCTTATGATTGCCATTGATATCATCACGTTCAGTGTCATCTAAAAAGAACTCACATGATGCCTGCTGACCATCCGAATTAGAAAACTCAAATCGTACTGGCTTTATATCCCAACCATGGGTGTGCTCAAAGTTACACACACGTCGTCCCAGCCTTTTGGAAAACCTTCCAAGATGAAGCCTGAATGACAGAGTATAAGTATCAGCTGGAAAGGGGAACTTTACCACCCCATCTACTTCGAACCACCATATTTGCTGCAAATAGGCCACACTATTGAACCTGCAAACAAAGAGGTGCACCATCAAAGTGTAAGAGCATAAGACAATGCAAAATTAAGCAGAAACAATAAAACTAGAAGTAATTAGACATAAGTGGCAATTGAAAATCTAGGGAAAAGCCTCAACTCTTGCAGTAAGCCCAAGAACACTTTTTTTTTTTTTATAAGTAGATAATTTTATAAAAAGCGTGAAAAGTGCCCCTAAGCATACAAGAAGTATACAAAGAGAAAACCAAAACAGGAGAGCAAGAGGAGAGACACCCGAAAAACCCAAAAACATAAGGAAACCCAAAGACCCCTACAAAACCCAGAGACTAAAACATTACATCAGAGGCCCTCTTGCCTTGCCCCGGCTAGAACCAAAACCCCTAGCATCATAATTAATAGTGCACTCTAGGTTCTTCACTTCACGACACCATTTAAACTTAGGAGTGGGGACTAGAGCCTCTAGACGATGCTCCGCATCAATTAGAGCCATGAAGTATAAAAAGGCCTTCTCATTCCCCCTTGTGAGAAACCCCTAAAGTTTGAAAACAGAGGCTAAGATCAATAGCTGTCCCAGGAGAACCACCAAGCTTTTCAAGACCACCTCCCCGCGAAGAATCATCAACAAAAGCTGCCCCGGAAGACTCGCCCACTTCTGAAGGAGAAGTAGCTTTGCCCTTTGGGAGAAGAAAGCCACGCCGAAGGAAAGGCTGACAACCCTCGTCAAGAGCAGGAGTAGACATTAACCCATCCTTTGATGGTTCAAATAAGGGCTTGGTAGCATTCCCAAATGATGGCAAGGAAGGAGCTTTGGAACACCGAAAGTCTCAAGAGCCTCCTCAAGCAGAAGCTTATCCATTTTGCCAACCTTATTCTTCCGGGAGTAATTAAGCACAGACTTGGATTCCGACGGGTAAATAGGCGCTCCAGACTTCGACATCACAGGAAGAGAAAAACGCAGCCGTTCACCAAGAGCTGCCGCTTCTGATAAGCAAACGCCGGGGGCTGGACCAAACCCATCTAGAGTCGGAGAAGGAGCCGGCAAATCACAATAAACCTCAGACGAAGACGGCAACAGAGGATCCTCACCTAGGGCGAATCTCACCAAGGACGCCGAAGAGAGCTCAGCTGCAGAAAGCGCCGGGCTGCAACTCACGTCTGGCTGCTCCGGAGCAACGGCAATCACCTCCACTAAAGCCGCCGGAGATGAGACCTTCAAAGAAGGAGAGTGCACAGCAGACACCGAGCACTCACCTGACGAACAGCCTGAAGCAAACGGCGCCGGAAAAGCAACGGCGCCCGCCGAAGCTGTCGGGCCCAAGGTCGAACTCGGACTCGCTCTCAAACCCACAGAAAAAGCGTTGGAGCCCCGTACCTAATCAATACCTAACAAGGATGACTTCTTAGACCTACATCCTACTCTACTGGACCTATCCCTAAAATGCCTCCAGCCCAACCCATAACCACTCTTAAGCAATCGACCCAACCCAAATATGCCTATTCTCCACTTTAGCCCAGCAGAGGAGTGCAAGCCCAAAAAAGGCCTACGCTCACAAGCCCAACCAATCCACGCTTCAAAAAGACCAAGAAGCTTCCTGAGAACCCCAAACTCCTCTGAGGTGTCACCATCACACTTCTTCGAGCATGCCAAACTGCCTCTTCTGGACACGAAACCCTCTGAAGCGTCACCTTCACCCACTGCAGCCCTCTGCATGGAACACGCCAGACTGCACCCACAGGACCCTCGAAACTTGGAGCCACCAACAAGTGGGTCTTTACCCAGAGGATCAGAAGAAAAACACTCCATTGCATAGCAGTCCACCGCCTGCCTGATCATCTCCTGCTCCCGACCCATCGGAATAATCTTCTCCATCTCACACCAGACCACAGGCACCGACTAAACCTGAGGCCTGTCAACTATGACAGTAGCCGGCGAGCGTACCACCTTAGCGAACGACAAAACACCCGTGACCTTACCCAAAATCTTCCCCGCCGGAGCGCCACAAGAGGATGACGACACCATCGAGGACTCAAAAAAACCCAACACTTTGCTCAACTCCCCAAAAACACGACTCCACCCCCGCCCGTCACGGCCTTCAGGGAACACTACCATTCCTCTCCGGCCACCCACATCGTAAACTGCCACCTCCAAGAACCGGCCAGAGCTATTACCACCTAACCGAACGATGGTCACCTTCGAACCCTCCCTGAAAGATTTCACGAACTCGGAACCACGATCTCGCAGCACCTCTTCCACCATCAACAGCAGCCAAGCTACGCAACGCTCGCCCAGCAGAACCCACCCCGAGAACCCATTCCTCTTTTCCAGCACCCTCAAGTCAACAGACCCTTTCACCACAGCGAAGGTGAAAGAGTTCGCCTCCACAAGGAATCGATTCTCCATACCCAACCCCACAGGATAGCCCCCGAGGGGATTCGCAGCAGCCACGCAGCGTTCACATGACTGAAGACCAAGAGACGCAAGCTGATCAGATCCAACAAACTCTATGGAGTGCAGAACCACTCTTTACTTAGCACTCCTACACAAGTCAGAGAGCAAGAAAGGAAGAAAGGAGATATCTGAGGCTGAAGACTAGCAGGACGCGCCTACACGCGCCACCACTGGGGAGAGGAGAGAAGTAAGCCCAAGAACACTTTAGAGGGGGATGAAGAAAATAAAGGAACTTAATCTATGAATTATGGGCATATGGGAAATTGATTCTTGTTAAATCTTCTAAGGTAATGTGGACCATAAGTGCGTGCCTTTTGATGTCTTTAACATGAGCCCCAGAAAAGGGGGGAAAAAAGAACACCAATTTCTAAAGAATATATGTCAGATGGCCTCGCCATTTATAAAACCAGGCCTGCCCAAAGCATTTAGCAGAACGAATAAGCAAGGTATTCTACAAAGAACAGAAAATATTGATGGATGGACCCCATCCATTAGTGTGCATAAAACCATGTTTACATACTACATAAATCTGTAAAGGAAATGACAAATGAACATTGGAGTCATGAAGTGACACTTCCATGGTCGGACTTTACAACTGAAAGTAACTGTGACAAGAAGTATCTAGGAAAACCACTATAGCTGATTCAAATGATGCAAAAACTCTCCATAGCATATATAAAAAATGAACAAGGGCTGGCTGTCATGAGCATCAGCTTCATGTCAGAGTAAAAATAATAATTAAATGATGCTAAAGAGGAAAAATATGAAAGTTCTCTTCAAATTCCAAAAAGCCATCTGCAACTCTCCATGGTATTATGTCGAAGTTTTTTTTTTTATAAGTAAAAATCTAGTCTTGTTGAAAATGTAAGGCGCCCCTAAGTACACCAAAAGTATACAAAAATAAACACCTAACTAAGAAAGAAAAACGAACAAAGAAATCAACAAAATTAAGCGATAGATGGCTTAGAGCAGACAACAGTAGAATGAGAAATTCTAGACCCCAATTAGTACCAAAACAGAACGTAGCCATTCAGATTGCAAAAAAGGGTCATAATGGTCATTAATTAGTGCTGGTCCCACTTAAATCGGGTCCTGGTATCCGACTTAAGTTAGCGTTCCAGAGCGCAGAACACAATTTTTCTTAACTCTTAATTTCATTTGAAAACATAGTTCTCTCGTTCAGTTACTTAGAAAAATCAATACTTAACATGATAAAAGAGTTAGGGACAAGATAGAAAGGACCTACCATGCTTTTTACTATTTGAGAAGGGCAAGTCCAAAGTACGTTGCACAAAGCAGGCAAGTCCAAAAGACAAAGACCAACCTGTGAACCCTCCAAGGCTAATGAAATTAAATATTCATGTTTTCTGATCTTGAAACTCACCATCAAAAACTTAGAGACAAGGACATCGACAGAAAAGATTGCAGAACAAAGAACTGTTCTCGGTCACAATAAATCACTCCCCATGAGAAATAAGGCTTTTCCAAATCAATATTTGAAAAAAAAAAAAAAAAAAACCATATCTTTCTTCAAAAATATAGTTAATTTATGAGCTTAAAAGCTTCAGTTGGAAATCTTCCAGTCATATCAAGTTTCTCATTAAGAGAGCATATGGTCAGCCTAGAGTTTTGCTCTTTCTAGTTAGGTGCTTCCTTTTGTATACTTCTTGTGTACTTAGGAGCGTCTTTATGCTTTTAATGATATTTGTCGATTACTTACAAAAAAAAAAAAAAGGGTTAAAGACATATTTGGTACCTGTGGTTTAGAAACTTTATTTTTTGGTACTTCAGTTTCATTTCGCTTCACAAATAGTACCTAGGTTTTGAGAAAATACTGACTTGGTACTTCCGTCTATTTTTCCGTCCAAATTTTAACGGACTGCCATGTGTCAACCAACGAGGGTTGACACGTGGCACAATTTTAAAAATAAAATAAAATAAAACTTTAAAAATTAATTAAAAAATTAAAAAAAAAAAAAAATTAAAGAAAAAAAAAATAGGAAAATGAGTTTTAGCCCTTGGGGGTGGCCAAACCACTCCCAACCCCAAGGGCCACGGGGGTGGTCGAACCATCCCCAGACCGGCCTGGTCGAACCACCCCCAATGGCCAAAACCCATTTTCCTATATTTTTTTTTTTCCTTTCTTTCTTTCTGGCCCTTGGGGGTGGCCCAAAAACTATTTTCCTATTTTTTTCTCTTTTTTCTTTTTGGCCCCTGGGGAACCAGCCCCATGGGCCAAAACCCATTTTTCTATATTTTTTTTTCTCTATAAATGTCATAGGGGTGGCCGAACCACCCCACACCAGGCCGGCCAAGGAGCCACCCTTCTTTTTTTAAAAAATATATATATTTATAGTTTTTAATATTTTTATTTTTTTAAGTTTTATTAATTTTTATTTTTTAATTAATTTTTAAAGTTTTTTATTTTTTATTTTTTTTGTATTGTGCCACGTGTCAACCAATGATCCGTTAAAGTCTGGATGGAAAAATACACGAAGGTACCAAGTCAGTCTTTTTCCAAAACCCAAATACCATCTGTGAAGCGAAATGAAACTGAGGTACTAAAATATAAAGTTTTTAAACCACAGGTACCAAATGTCTTTAACCCAAAAAAAAATATGGTCTGCCCAGAGAGAGAGAGAGAGAGAGCATATGGTCAAATATTGAGTAGGACGTAATCAGGCTTTGTTCAAAGTCTTATATCAGCAAAAATAAATAGGTAACTAAATATTGTTAGCATAACAATAAATCAATAGTTTAAGTTTCTTGTCTCTCATCAAAACCAAAAATAAATAAATCAGTATCCTTTCCTCTCCCCTCCTTTCCCTAAGTATATACTCTGTCCATTCTTAATTATATAAAAAATAATAATACTCTGTCCATTCTTCTCCTTTCTCTCTAAAACTCCCTATCATAGCCCATAAGTAATATACTAAAATAGAACCTGATCAAACAACCTACTAGGTAAGAGATCAAAGAAAGAGAAAATAGTACCATAGTTTCCAAAAAAAAAAGCACCCTGTTTGGTCTCTCTGTAAGCATGAGAATCTATCCTCCAATTTCTACCAATCAAAAGAGATTTTCTTAAAATTAAAGGAAATACTAGGTCCGAAGTTGGACAGAAAGTTGGCAAATTTCGTTAAAGTATTTTGCTTTTTATAGGTTTGTAACAATTTAGAAGTAGCAAATAATGGGCAGGATTTAATATCCCTTTAAGGGAATGTTAGGAAATCATCGCATTAACAGAACCTCTTTCCTTGAAAACTATCACAAATTACTTGCATCAGAGAGCTTGCACGGCAATTCCTGTTAGCTACACCATTCCAATATTCAATCCCAACCATCTTACTAAAATTATCCAAGGTGCACACATCATGTCATGAATAGAGTCTAATAATATACTCTTCCAAAGCTTTGATAGATAGATTGGCATTCAAAAGGCATAGAGCACGGTCACATAACCCAACAACAACATATGTGCAATTAAAAGGGCTAAGCGAAATTTGGCTTCCATAGGGACAGTTGCTAAGTACCACGTATCTAACACCAAACAGATAAAATATCACACAAAGTTGGTAGCTTTAACTTAATGAGCATGCCATATCAAGCGGATTCAAGCCTAATTCAACGCATGTTGACCAAGTACAAAGAAGATAAACAGACCATATGTATCAAAACCTAAAAGAATTGCAAAATCCATTTCCAAAACCACTACATAAAAATGTGACACTGAGTGAAAATATCTAACCTAGATTCTTCGGTAGGAATCCAATTCCAGTATCTCCGGTCATCAATTCCGGTTATAGCCATGCCTCTCGCCGATATCGCCATGCAAACCCTTCCCGTCACCCTATCCAACCACGCTTCCTGCACATCAAACCCCCAAATTCCACAACAAAAGTAATAATCCCCAAATCCTATCCCTCTAAAACCCCTAAATTGACAAAAACCACTACGATTTTGCGCAAACCTTATTGCCGTGATCGAATGGCACGGGGCGACAAAGGAGCGCGAAGATGTCCTTCTTGGACAGATTCTGGTACCGCTCCGCCGGCAACAGATCAAGCAGATCTTGGAAGTTCGGCGGCAGCTTCGACTCCCAGACCGAGTCCGACGACGCCGCGCCCCGGAACGCCCGGTTCAGCCTCGCCAGATTGCATATTTGCGGCGGTGTCAGGTACATGAACACGCACGCCACGCAGCTCTCCGGTATGTCACCCAGACTCGGCCCCATGCCCGACCCGTTCGCCCCCTCCCCGAGACCCGACACCGCCGCTCCCATCTCCCAACCCACTCTCTTCGCTATACGCCGTCGTTTAGCTCATGGCATCGCAGTCAGTCCCCCGAGAAAAGAGAGAGAGTTTAATCCAAGTGTTTGTGTTTGGTTACTGAGAAAGTGAGGAGTGGGACGCTGTGTGTTGATTTTCCTTCGTGTTTTCCGGGAAGTTTTCCTTCTCGGTCAGACCGTCAGAGAGTGAGACTTTCAGACTTGCGTGTGCTGGTGATTAGTTGGGGACCTGGAAGAAAGTTCGGTAAAGGTGGGCACAAAGATCAAGTGGCAGTGGAGCACCACGTGTATCACTGGGCACCAATCATACTTTCTGTCCAAAAGTCCACGGAATAAAATAGGTGGTTGTTGAGCTTTTCTTCCCTGTTATTGGACGGTTACTCTCTTTGCGGTACACCCTACCCCACTACACCACAACCATCAACTCCAACAGCACTTCCAATGTCCGATACAGCTCGAAGTATTGAGTAGTACGTTGGATTACCAAGGTTCGAATAGATCAAAAAATTAAAGATGAATTAACAATTTAACACGTTTTGGCCCTTGCCTTTGAGTAATTCTATACGCAATACTTTTATGAGAAATGTTACATGTGCTTAAATTTTTACAAAGAGAATCTTACTAATTGATGTGAAACTTATTCATTGAAGATGATCAAAACAATTAATAAAAATAAATACTACGAGTACCAATGAATAAGCTGCACATCATCTTAATAAGGCACTCTTTGTAAAAATTTAAGTACTTGTAGCATTTCTATGCTTTTATCTCATTTTCATTTACTATGCTAATTTGGTAGTGTCTAGCGGTTATTATACTTTTTTTTCTTTTTCTTTTTTAACAAAGGTTAATTGAAGGATTATTACACCCTATTCGATATAGTGAGATAAAAGTAGACCTTTTGATCGGTTATTGTTAAAGAAAAATAAAAAATAATGGTCGATTGACAATAACTTATTAGCATAGTGAGGTAGTTATTTAGTATATACCATTACTCTTACTTTTAGTGCTGAAAATCAAACCTCATTTCATTCCTATCTCATTGAGTTAACTTGAAACTTAATATTTTTAATTTTTAGTTTTATTTTTTTAAGTTTACGAAGATATTGACATAATTTGTACTCTCTACTCCAACCCCCCCCCCCCCCCCCCCACTTTCATTTTGATTTATTCTTTTGTTTGCAGGTGTTTTCCGACCAAATCAGTAATTTTTGCATCTCCATTATATATTCGTCAATTTACATCCATGTTGTGCCGTTCATCTCCTCCATGACCGTTGCTGTTGTTTGCTTGTTGTATTTTTGTGTTGAATAAGAGTTTTCTTCTCTATAAATCTACCCTCGTTAACGATCTATGAGATGAAGGTTAATTAGGTGTAAGGGATTATCCCTCACGGCCTGAATAGTTTGGTGTGATGGGTTATCTCTCATGGCATGGATAGTTCGGTGTGATGAATTAACTCTCATGACCAGTTTAAATACATTTTTCTATGATATTTGGTTACTTTTGTCTTAGATCTAGTCTGCTCTTTAACTATTTTTGTACATGGGTTAACGGAAGATGAAACTCATATATAGTAATTTATTGTAAGAATTTTGTTTGTATCTATGACTTCGTAACCTTATATATAGCATGTAACTATGATTTTGCAGAACTTTATACTTTGTAATGTAAGAACTTTATGCTCGTAATTTTTGATTAAATAAATACTCATATATTTTGTTCAAAACAAAAAATAATAGAGTGATAGTTTGAAAATGGTGTGTAATTTGCCCTGAATTATTTGAAACTTAAAGAGAAGAATGTTAGGATCTTACATTTGAAGCTTGCTCTATACCTTATTGCTCCAAGCATACTCCATTATTTTCTTCCCCTTGCAAATCTCTTAACTTTCCTTTCATTTCTCTCTATTTGCTCTCTCCTAGGGTTGCTGGGTTATGTATGAAGTTCGGGTGCTCTCAAAATTAAACCCTAACTTAAAACCCTCATTTTTATTGCCTAAAAAGTGACATTGAAACGCTCCACTTGCACTACTCGATCGTTTTGACTTAAAATCAATTGATCGTTCTTTTTTACCAATGTATCGTTTTTCGTGACAGCATCACGCAATGTTTAGTAAAATGGACGTAACGTTTACTACGAATCTTAGAATTGCACATGTGGCCCCATTCCAGAAACAATTTTCGAGACGTGTGCCATGGTTACCTTTCCAAACTTAGTGAGTGCCATCAGGATTCAAATGAGACAAATGAGGCATATGACAAACCGTTAGCTTTGACAATAAAGTAAAAGAAGAAGGGGCAGAATGAAAAATTTAGGTTTGGGTGGACAAAACTAAAAAGAAAAACTTTTTTAGGGGTAAAAATTAATTTTAGAGGGTAAACTTGAAATTTTTTGAGAATGTTATCAGAAATTTTAAAACTTTGTTGCCCTCACACCTATACACGTAGTTCTACTTCTACCCCTAGCATAAGGACATGTTTTAAATTTCGGCAAAACTTAAAAATTGTATTATTGAAATTGAAAATTAAGAATTAAATCCAAATCAAATAAAAGCTTAAGAGCTAAATATGATTTTTCCCACTTTTTAATGGATAGATTTGCAAGCCACATGTGAAGTGTAATGTAAATTTAAGCACTTTCAATTAATCTGTTATTGTTTCTTCTCCCTTCCAATATTTGTCATCCACTCTTATCTATTTCCTTTTTTCTTTTCTTTTTTTCTATCACTTGTAGTTGAAAAAAAAGAAAAAAGGACCCTCAGAATAATGAAAAGATCTAATTAAGAGGACCAAAATGCACAATTTGCATAATTTTGATATTGTGAGAAGCTTCTGTGAAGGGACCCAAATCTAACAAAATCTCTCTCTCTCTCTCTCTCTCTCTAAGCTTCTGTGAAGGGACCCAAATCTAACAAACAAAATCTCTCTCTCTCTCTCTCTAAGCTTCTGTGAAGGGACCCAAATCTAACAAAATCTCTCTCTCTCTCTCTCTCTCTGTCATTGTTGCTTTATCCAACTTTAATGAACAAATATTGGGCGACACAAACATTTAGCGGGGGTGTAAAGAAACAGCATGATTTGGGTCCATGACACGAAGAAATATTGGTAGGACTTTTGGCAATCGTCAAAAGTGGGAGGTAATGCATGTGGAGAAAGCTGAATAACTTTGAGAGAATGCTTCAAGTCGATCTAAAGCATTCTTCTGGTGGTTCAAATTAAAAGAAGATGTCTGAATTAAGTAGATGACACTCAATCCTTTCGTTTACTCTTCTAGGTTTCAAGATATCCATACATTTTGGTCCACCACTCTCCACAATGGTTATGACTAATGAGCACTCCATTGATTTCTTAGGGCCCAAAGCATGAGGGATTAAATTTAATTTTTGTAAGGGTTAAGTCTAATTTTTAAGTATATGTAAAAATATTTTACCTCCAAAGTATCACTACTTTGACATTTTTACCTCTAAAGTTTTTAAAAAGTGACGTTTAGTATGCTTTTGATTTTCTGTTAAATTTTTTTATCTGTTTAGTCAGAATTACATCACGTGCTTCGCATATGATATTTTAAATCACCCCGAGGATAAAGTATTTTGTTCTTAGACTTTGTAGTGGGTGCTAATGTAACTTGGTTATCGATTAAATCTATGTTGTGGTATAGTCTGTCGGACTAAAAAAAAAAGTTGTTCATTCTTTTCCATTAGATGCTTCCTTGGGAATATTCTGTCGGAGCCTTGTCTAATGAAATTTATTTTGATATCCAGCATCCCATTTTCAATGGCCCTTCATTCATTATGCCAATTCTTTCCTGAGCCAACAGATGATATGGTAGGCTATAGGCGTCTAGAGATTATCCAACGATCACGTTTAAGGGCACTACATTTTCACGCAACTAGCATCAATGGATACATGTCAAAGATGGAAGCATATCCTTTCATCTTTGGGTCACTTCACAGTCAAATCAGAGCTCATGAATATCACAACAATTGGGTCCTCTCCTTGGAGTTGGAGTGAAATGATGAAGATGGCGACACTGCTATGATCGTTCAGAAACCTTATTGATCCTCCTTGTTTCTTTTTTCTTTTCTTTCAATTTCGATCCCATGAAGCTTGTCTCCATTGGCTTTTTACCACACATCTCTCGTGCCACACACTCGACTAATAATAATTTAAAAAGAAATAAAAGAAAGGGAGAAAATATAAACTTTATGTGATTAGGCATATAGTCTACATTCATACGTTAAAGTATTTTTTTTTATTATATTTTTTATTTTTTTTATAAATTTGATTATATATGATACTCTATTTAATTATAGAGAAAGAATGTAAATATTACAATTTATAAATCTTTTCTATTTTTACATGAATAAAAATAATCTAATTTATTATCTTGTAACTGTTGTTTGAGTGATTACAACTCTTGTATCAATAATAATCTCATATAAAAAGTATGTGCTGCCCAATTCTAGCACAGATTGTATCAAGAAATCCTTCAACAACGATTTCCAAACCCAAGCTTAAGCCCAAGGAGGTTCTTTCTTTCTTTCATTCATGGGCTCATGCAGAAACTTCTTGGAATAGGATGCTCCATTTAGGTGGAGATGGAGCTTACTGTACATCAATGTCTATCTCCAATGGGCCTGTGGGCTTGTGTGAGAGAATCCCTTGCTGCTCCCAATACAGCTTGTACACCATATTTTAAAGCCCAAAGGCCTTGGAAGTTCCTCTAAACCCCCAAAGCACTTGCAGGCCCTCTTTTAGTGGCTTTCAAGGGTCCAAAGAATAATTCGGGTAGGTGATGAGAAAGAGGAGTGCGGGTTTTAGAGTGCCCGAGCAAGTATCCAAACTGCTCGGAGTGCAAGACCCACCTGCTCGAACAATCCAAACCAGTACCCTCTCTCGTTCCTTCCATGAATTCTTAGGCTTGAACCCAAACTAGTTGAATCTGTTGGGTTGAACAACAGCAACCTGGCTGCTGCAAAAGGTTCAATGAAGATGCATGCTGGTTGCTTGCAGCGTCAATCTTGTCCTGTTTGAAATGGGTCTTCAAAAGAAGAAGGGGAATTTCTCGTCTATCCTCGGGGACCCATCTTGTTAGGTGACAATCCAGGAAATTAATCTCACTAAGCTTTTCGAGTGGTGATTATTAAATCATAATACCAAGGAACCAAACGTTGTGCTGCACTGCAGTCAACTCCTTTTCGACCCAAATACCTAAGCCTAAAAGACATATTACCTTGACTTTCTCTCCTGATTGTACCTTCAGATTTCACATTGCAGCAGTTGTTTATCTTCAATTCAGTTATATTTTCTTTTTGGTAAGACAATATTGAAAAGACTATCAAAACCAAATAAGTACTTTTAACTCCCCCCTAATTTCCTAAACTATCAAAGTATTTTTTTGATAATTTTTTTCTTTTTTTTAATAAGGCCATAATTGTATTTTAAAATTTTTATCAGGGGTAGAACAATCATTTTACATGCTAGCATTTAAGTTAATGAAAAATTAATCATAGGAGGTGACTGAAAGGGGTGAAAAGATCAGAATTCAAAACCCCATCCCATCTTGGACAAATCTATGATAAAACTATGATTATTTTTTTTCATTTGAATTGAATACTTAAAACAATTTTTAATATGGATTTGATTAACATATGAGCTATTGTACTAAAAAGTATCTTTTTCAAAATACCCGTTTGAGTTGATGAAAAAATTACACGGTAGGGGAGTTGTATACTAAATAGTATTTTAAAATCCCAATTATTTTTACAAATTGAAGACCTCTATTTTCTCTAATAGTTTGTCTTCGGCATGCATATTCACAATCATGTAATGCGGATTAAGATTAATTAGAAGAAAAAAAAATGTAATGCAGATTAAGATAGGTAGTATAAGTGTTTAATTTGAACAGTTTATTTTAAATGAGTGGCCTATAATTAGATCGTAAATAAAATAAAAATAATGAATAATTTGTACTGTATGCAAGTCATAACAATAATTTTTACCTGTCCGTGGTCGAACCACCTTTTGAGTTTTGACCATCGTAACAGCTATTGTTACAGCTTGTACGCCACATCTTCTGTCTCTTTTACGAGCTATCACATTTTAGGTTGTTTATTTTAGATACACAGCTCAAATTAAAGCTATTGTTCCTTGTATGAATCTCAATCAATGTAATATCAATTCCTTTCTCTCAATTTTTGGAGAGCCCAAAGCTAAAAGCACAGAGGAATTTGACAATTGACCTTTTTGGGAGAGCTCTCATTTATATCATCTCTCTCTTTTCCTGTTTGAAGAGGAAAGTAGGTAATCAATAAAGCCAAGGAGCTTGGTCATTAATTTCCTCGTTGAAAATTTGTAAGAAGATTTTTTAGTTTCTTAAATTAGTGTTGAAACTCTCAATTGAGAAAGCTTCAAACTTGATTCATAACTACTCTACGAGAAATGTTAGATCTTTTTCTAACGTCATTTTGAATGACGTAAATTTAATTTTTTTACTTAAAAAATTATAATTCGTAAGTCACTTTTTGAGATAATTTTTTTTTATTAAATCTATATCATCTAGAAAAACACCATAAGTAAGTCTAACTCATATTATTATAGCATTCATACTCATATTCATTGTGACTATTTATTATAAAATTCAACTTTCTAGCACACATCAATTTTTTTTTTCTTCATAATTTAGTTTTTTAATAAAGTGTGTTTTTTTTTCTCTAAAACAGGAAATACTTTTAGAATACGTTACCAAAAACTAGAGCAAATGGATCAATCTAATTAAAATAATATCAAGCTTAAGTTGATCAAATATATATTAATATTAAGCCTCTAAAAACCTTTGCAAAAAACAAAAAACAAAATAAAAATAAGCCTCTAAAAACACACGAAAAAAAAGTTAAACATTTTATTATTTAAATTTTTTCATCAAATGTGTCGACTCATAAAGTAGTTGACTTTCCTTTGATTAACGGGGTGATGACATGTAACCAAAAATCTTAATAGGCATTTTAGGTGGTACATTGGTTTTTGTTTTGGAAATCCTGTGGGTTTCCCAATACAAAGCAGGGAGAAGCAAAACCATGGGCAGTTTTCTGTCCGCCCAAACAAAACCTGCCATTCTAAAACCGGCTGCTCCGCTCTCTGTATATAGTCTGTCCTTATCTATCCGTTCACTCAATCTAATGCATTTCCCACCATTTCCCTCTCTCTCTCCCTCTCTCTCTCTCTCTCTCTCTCTGTGTTGTGGATTCTGTATCTGCAGGAAGGCAATCATCGGTCTGGGCAGCTTCAGGACTTGGTGATGTGACAATTGGATTCCAATCTTTCGGATTTTAGCGATTTGGGCAGTTTCCTTTACTGGGTTTTGTTCAAATTTATCTATTGAATTAGCGGGTATGCTTTCACCCACTTCCCTGAATGTTTTCCTCAGCCAGTAGGCGGTGACAATTTTTCTCACCTGGGTGTTTGTGTTTGTCTTCAAGAGAGAACAACCTTTGATAACCAGTCTTAGTTTCCGATGGAACCAAATGGTTTAGGTGGCGGGATGTTTCCTAACATTGGTTCTGGGATGCTAGGATTAGAACTGCCTCTGCAGCATCAACAACAAAAAAGCCCCACAAACGCACAAAACCCTCACCACCACCTCCACCCTTCCCACCTCCTCCACCCCCACCAACCATCACAATCTCAGCAATCCGCGAAATACCCATTTGCCCCCAAACCCAAGATATCTGTGCCGGCCCTCAGTGATGAAGACGAGCCTGGTTTTGCTGCCGACGACAGCAACTCCGGGGATGCCAAGAGAAAAATGTCACCGTGGCAGAGAATGAAGTGGACAGACACCATGGTGAGGCTGCTGATAATGGCGGTGTATTACATCGGCGACGAAGCTGGGTCCGAAGGGACCGATCCAACGGGGAAGAAGAAGACTGCGGGGTTGTTGCAGAAGAAAGGGAAGTGGAAATCTGTTTCTCGGGCTATGATGGAGAAGGGGTTCTATGTGTCTCCGCAGCAGTGCGAGGACAAGTTCAATGACTTGAACAAGAGGTATAAAAGAGTGAATGATATTCTTGGGAAAGGTACGGCTTGCAAGGTAGTGGAAAACCAGAGCTTGTTGGAGACGATGGACTTGTCACCTAAGATGAAAGAAGAGGTTCGGAAGTTGCTGAATTCGAAGCACTTGTTTTTCAGGGAAATGTGCGCGTACCACAATAGTTGCAGTCACGGGGTTGCTGGTGGAGGAGCAAGTCCGTCGCCGGAGGTCGCCACTGAGCCATCTCATACTCAGCAGCAGCAGGCTCAACAGCAACGGTGCTTCCATTCGTCGGAGAATGCGGTTATGGCGGCTGAGAGGTCGAAAATTGGTGGAGAGGAGGAGGAGGATTATGAGGAGGATGATGATGATTCTGATGAGGAAGAGGACGAGGATGGAGTGGAAAGCGGTTCCAACGATGAGGGGTGTTCGAGGAAAAGATCAAGAAAGGGAATGTTTTGTATATCGTCGCAGTTAATGCAGCAACTGAGCGGCGAGGTGATGAGCGTGCTGCACGATGTGGGGAAGAGCCCGTGGGAGAAAAAGCAGTGGATGAGGGCGCGGATGTTACAGCTGGAGGAGCAGCAAGTGAGCTACCAAGGTCAGGCGTTTGAGCTAGAGAAGCAGCGGTTGAAGTGGGTGAAGTTTAGCAGCAAGAAGGAGAGGGAGATGGAGAAAGCTAAGCTTGAGAACGAGCGGAGAAGGCTTGAGAATGAGAGGATGGTTTTGCTTGTCCGCCAGAAAGAGATGGAGTTGCTTCATCTTCAACAACCACAGCAACAGCTACAACATTCTTGTAACAAGCTGGGTGAACCATCCTCTGTTACTGGTTGAATTGTTGTATAGCTTAGATTACAAGATAGGTTAGGTAGACCAAAAAAAAAAAAAATTGTTTTGTCTTGTTCAGTTTGGATTTTCCAAATTTTGTTGTGAATTTGGGTAGTTCTGTATGTATTCAGGCTCTTGTTCCTCCATTTCGATTACATCTTATCATTGAAGTTGGTCTTTATTTTGACATATAACACAATAAAACTTCTTTCAAGGCATTTTAATCAGTAAAATGTTGTTCTGAATTCAGTTTTTTTTTTTTTTTTTGAAGCATAGAAAAGTAGCAGTTGGTTTTGGATGCGTTCATGCCTATCCATTTTAGGTAGACGAAAAGGTAATTCTGCTGATCGCACCCATAGATTCTGAATAAGCGCACCTGTGTTTAGGGCTGTTTGGTCTTGCGCTATTTTTAACACCTTTCAGAGCGGAAAAATCCGTTTGGTAAAACAATCCAAAGCACTTTTTTGTGGTATAAAAAACACACAAAATTATGTTTTAAGAAAAGAGAAATGATACTCATATATCTCCATAAAAAAAAAACTTCTATTTACCAACCGACAAAAATACACCAATTTAATTACAGCCATGCCATTTATTAAACATCCTTTCAGAGTCCTTTGTTTTGCCGAAAATGAAACGAGTGTCAAGAGTAGGATTACTCTTCTACTATAACTATCAACGGATGTGATGAGAGTTTGATAACAAAGTAAAAATGGACATCACAGGCATATTTCCCATGACTAACTTCAGTAAACAAAAATAATTGCCCGACTGTAAATATTTCTTAATACATGTCAAAAGTCGCAAGCTATTCTCCATAACCTGGAGATATACTTTATAAGTGACAGCAACAGTCCTCCGCCGCTTCAAAAAAACAATAAGTAACACCTCAAACTGAGGGCAAGAAGAAAAGCATATTAATCCTCAAGCTCAATTATCTTCACCACAGATGAATCCCCAACTTTCTGGCAAACAACAACCCGATCGTGTGACTTTATGACTCCTGAATCCTTTCCATGATCAAGGGCAACCTTTAGAACTGACTCGTTTGTTGCACTCGTCGACTCCGCCTGCAAAGTCATATAGGAGATTGAGAATTTTATTCAAATGAAATCAATCAAGACCGAAGTAACCAAGAAAACATTGGGTGTTTTCATAACGTGCTCTAGTTATGTTTGTTAATGTGTTTTGGAGGGTGTTTTTGTTTTTCATTTGAAAAGGAGCTTTGATTGTTTTGTGTTTGAATTCCTTGTTAACGTTTTTGTTTTGAGAAAAAAATATATTTTAACAAACGGAGGAAGGCATCTTTGGATGTCGAAGAAAACTTATAGCAAGAGCCAAGAGTTGATCCCTGGAAAGTAATTGGAATCAGCAATCCAGCATTAAAATAAAGGTCTTCACTGAAGACTAGTTTTATCATGATACTGGAGGAGAACCCTACCATAAAAACATCTCCTTCCTCCAACAAGAGTTTTTCTTTTTGGTGGATAATTTCCAACAATAACATTTATCAAGTTACAAAATATAAAATAAAATCAACTTACAGGATGTCTGGGATCCGCAAGCATGGGGAACAGGCCTCTCACTATAAGTGATTGCCTTGCCTAACAATTAACCAAACAGATACAGATTCATTAGCTTGGATATAAAGACTTCGTACAAAGTAAAAATGGCCATGAAGTTGCAACAAATTGAGAGAAGACGAAAATTGAGTTCAGAAAAGAAAACATGTTGCTGGAAATTAGTTACCAAAGTAGAATTAAAGCCATAGATAACAATATCCAGTCATACTGTAAATTAAGGCGATACTTTTAGTAAAAAAACCAAGGCATAATTAGATTTAGCTTCACTTTCTTGATATTAAACGAGTTTGGTGTTACAAGTAATAATCCAGTGAGAACTAAATAAGAATACATTAAAGGAGTATTACATTAAAGGGGTAGTACAACAGGCTTTCCCACATATGATTTGATAGATTACACAGTGGGTCCTGGACAAGAAAACAAGAGGATATCAACCTGAGCTTCAAACCAACAACACGAGGGAAAGATATCATAAACATAAAAAGAACAGCATAAGACAAAGTTTTAATAAGCATCCATTCCCCTATATGGTCATTGAACTAGTGATTAATCTGGCTTTTATTCACATGCTTAACATTATAAGAGCAGAATCCTTTAAAAAATAAGAGGGAAACCAATTTATCATTTCAAACCTCACAAATATTTGAACAAAAAGAATTTGGTTACTCGAAGGAATTTCTTCAACATATTTTGTCTTACCACAAAAATAAGTAAATAAATTCTTTGAAGTCAAAACAACAAAGTAATTTTTTTTTTTTATAAGATCACTAGCACTGTAGAAGCGAAGTAAGAAACTTCACAGTAAATGTGCACTAGATAATTCTGAGTCAAGAGCATACCTCAAAGGCTCCAGTAAAGCTCCATTTTAGCTGATTTGTCTTAAGCCGGGGGATGACAACAGACAGAACTGGCATTGTTGGCCTATACTTAGCAATCAATCTGAATATACATGTAATTTATTTAGAAATTCTGTAGGGTCAAAACAAAAGGCTGCACATGAATTTACAATGTGAACAATATTATTGATGCAAACCCAACCCCCACAATATATATATATATATATATATATATATATATATATATATATATATATATATAATGAAGTTTGCACGATCATAAATTGGAAGGACAAACAGATACATTTAATATTCGAGGATGCCCAGGAGATGCACTTGTATGTGACTATCCACCAAGAAATTACCTCGCTGCCCTTCCTGAAGAAGTGAAACAAATAATAGCAGATGCCTTCACCTTAATGGCAGCCCGCACCTAGACAAGTGAATATCGGATTATAAGACATGCAATTAATAGCACATAAATTTCAACCAGAGCTACAATCACAAATTTAGTTACTAACAAAATAAATATACTCATAAAAAAGAAAGAAAAAAAAAGAAGAAAAAGTTAATAACAAAATAAATTAGTAAATAAAAGAGCAACATTAAAAAGTGAATACCGCAGAGGAAGCAATAGATTCCAAGTGGGTCATCGGCTCTCCAACGTATTTGACAGTCTTCTTGAAATAAAGGTCTTGGTTGAAAACCTTCTCTGCCTACGAGGATTATTTCAGAGGGAAAAAACAACATTATGAAAAACGTTGTACAAGTGTGCTGACAAAAATCAAGAATTATAATACATGTTATTTCCAATTCAGATAGCATTGATAATATATACATATTGATGGCAAGTCCACCATAACTAATCACCCCGAGTACTTGACATGCAGCAATATGAAAAGTATCCACACCAAAATGGAAATTAGTAGTGTCTTATGATAACACATTAAAACAAAAACTGATTTCTTCTCAAAGCAACTTAGAAGAAATTTGTGCACATCAGCAGTCTGAAATAAGACATTAATATAAGAAAAATAATCCAAGCAATGGTAGGGAATGCTTGGTACGTATGTAATAATCACCAAATTCCAATTTCAAAATTTCACAACTACAGTGGCAACGAATTACAATTGTTGACATTTTATGCAATAGTACCTCAACGATGTCAATGAACACATGTAAAGATATTATAGTTGTTAACAGGAGTGTCAACATGAATTGCACAACTACAGCAGCAGCAAATTACAATTGTTGGCATTTTACGCAATTAGTACCTTGAAAATGTCAATGAACACATGTAAAGATACTATATTTGTTAACAGGAGTGTCAACATGTTGGACATAAGGCCAGGTACAGCTTGGTTTCGTTTGGATGCTATCATTCTCAACCATTCAGGGTCTTACTGGTTCAGCAGATAACATCCCAGACCCATGCTGCTGAGTATTGGCTCTCCATCCAAATCCTTGTGTTTCAACTCTTAATGTCAACATCACAATTCAGTAAGAAAAAATGAACAAGATAGAGAACTATGACAATTCCCTTCTAAGGAAAAGAACACTGCTAGCACCCACAATCATAACGCATGCACGGATATGTGCATGTGAATAGCTAATACAAGGATCCAACCTTGTACAAGGGTAGCCTACTGAAAACCTACCAAAATAGTATTAGGGTCCAAAGAGAAGAACCTCTAAGAAGGGTGAATCATTGGCTTCGTTAAGAAAATAGGTATGAAGACCCATAATAAGATCTGTAGGCATCCATGAGGAGTTCATGACTTCCAAGAACAAATAGAAAATAACAAACTTTTGTCTATATAAACGATGCAAAGTCAACATCCCCGTCCAAGTCCAAACAGAGAGAATACAAAATGAGCACCAGAAAATAATGCTACGAAAGTTTATAAGACAACCAAAACTTTCCAAATGCAAAATTTCGGAATTCAACTCACTAAAAGGTACAATGAGGTCAATAATTTCAATTTGCATAAGTTCGAAGCTCAAATTCAAAAACAAAATTACTTTTCTCAACAAAATTATAAATGACACTTCAAAGAAAAGATATACCTCAGCACAAATTTTACCAACAATAGAAATAGTCTCAACAGGGTACAACCCACGCAGAGTCTCAGCACCCAGAAGAATTGCATCACTTCCTGCACCCATTAGAAAATGTGTCAGAAAAAGAAAGTCCAGCATGTCATAACATTAAAAAATGTCAAATGGAAACCATAAAAACTAAAGGAGAGGAGAGGAACCATAAGATTGACGTAAATCTGACAAACACAACTGTAGTATTTCACATACAATCACGTATTATATGCAATTCCATATCAAGGAAATCCATGACTTTGGCCTCAAAGGCCTCTAAAGCAACAACTGTTAAATCATAAAAACAGTGAAATACCATCCAATACAGCATTGGCAACATCAGTTGCTTCTGCACGAGTTGGCCTCAAGTTGTCAGTCATACTGTCCACAACACGAGTAAGCACTGCAGGCTTTCCAGCCATGTTACACTTGTAAAGGGCAGCTTTTTGAAACAAAAACACCTGCAAGGTATATCAGATATATTAGCAGTAGGCTTCAGTAATGACATGAAGCTTATTCAGTTACAGCATACAAGGTATGCTACACACAACTAGACATATTTTGTATGCTAACCCTTTAGATACAGGCCCTTCAGCGTTTAATGTATTTGTAGTATGGAAATCTTGAGTGTTCAGAGACCCTGCCAATATTTTTGACAATTTAAGGCAAAAAAAAATGTCTAAACAGACATTTTTTAATAATAGGAGATTTATTAATGGCCCAAAAGTACTATGGAAGCGAGAAAGAATTTGAAGGGATTTCTCTTGGATTTTCCCCTTCACAAATATAATTTCTCCATGCTACATAAAACCAAACATCACTTGTTTCAAACTCTAAGGAAGCACAAAGACAAATTATCTTTTTGACTTTTAAAGTGAAAAAGGGCATTTATGAGTTTTCTATGGCATGTAAACTTTTAAAATCTTGGTACTTGTAAATCAGGGCTTGGAACCTAAACCATAAGCTAAAACAAAACATTAGACATCACAGATAAAGAGTACAGTGAAACTCCATTTATTTTATTTCCGATAAATTGGAAGATTGAAATGTATGTAAATGAGAATATAATAATAGAGGTAAAGAGAGAAGCATATGACTTCTTATCTACATGTGCAGGCAATTTGTCGATGTATGAGAAAAAAAGAAGAATTATATACATCTCACTTAGCTACCTAATTCACAACTGCAAAAGATTAACTTCGCACTAGAAAAGCTTAACATCATCAATATGACTACTTTGTCCAAGTTAGGAAACTGACCTTCTCAGGAGGGAGATCAATCCCCAAATTCCCACGAGAAAGAATGATACCATCTGCTTCTTGTAGGATCTCATCGAAATGGGTTAACCCCTGAAAAGAGAAACATAAATGCATAAATAGAAATCCACTCAGCACTGCTATTGAAATCAAATTGGATTTGTCTAAAGAACTCAGTCAATATTATGAGCTAATAAGATATGCAACTCACCTCTATATTTTCAATCTTTGCAAATATTTGAGTCTGACTGAGGTCACCCAACTTAGAAAGCAGATCGCGAGCCTGCATTTCAGCATAAAGAAGCCTGTTAGTGTAAGATATTCAAAGAAACCTAATAACTAGAATATAAAGAAACAATATCCATTCTAGAAAGCCAGAGTAAAAGGCAAATACATCAAAGAAAAATTACTTACCTGGCGAACGTCTTCTGCATGTCGGGTATATGACAGAGAGAGGAAGTCAATTTTATTTTTAACTCCCCAAGTACTTATAACCTGATATGAGCAATAAATATCACAAAATGCACTTATAATAAAAATAAAAAAATAAAAAAGAAGAAGAGAGTTAACAAAAAATATGAGGGAGGCAATGTAGCCCATACATCCTTATCTTTATCAGTGAGAGTAGGCAGATCAATAGGAATTTGAGACACGTGCAAAGTGAACAATGAGCCAGACAGGGTTGCAGAATTCTTTATGACACAAACAACATCTTCTCCTTTCAATTCATAGACCTGCTCAACTCCAGATATAACTAATCAGTTGTCCGCAAGTTAATCAGTTCCATGCATGCTTGTGTCAGAAATTCTCCTTGTAAAGAAAATGAAAGACAATTCTAAGATATTCAAATGGCATTGGCCTTCTAGGAGGCCTAGCTCTTACCTCCAGCCAAACAGAAGTAGTTTCACTTCCAGTGAACAGATATTGACCCATAAAAATGGTGTCTCCCTTCTTCACTGCCTGCAAAAATCAAATTCAAGGCTTTGTTCTTCATTCTAGAATCTACTAAGAAAAAGAATAACCACAAAGAGGCAACATTACAATGAAGTTACAGATTTCATCTGATTAAAGATAAAACTGATGCACATTGTTTCATGTATATATATTTTTTATAAGTAACAAAAATATATTTAAAAAAAACGTAAGGCACCCATAAGTACATAGGAACAACCATACCAGCCAAAAAAAAAAAAGAAACCCAACAAACCAGCTAGACCCTAAAACCCTTAAACCCAAAACCCACATGAGGCACACATTGTTTCATGTATATTGTTGTCATACCTTTGACAGACCATCAAAATTGATGGGCAATAGCTCCGAAGAGGCTTCTATTTCTTGATTTGGTGTCAGAATAACAAAACCATCCACCTGAAGTGAAATAGATTTCTCACTTTTATTAACAACCTGCAACTCAGGGCCCACTGTGTCTAGCATAACCTGAAATGCAAAGAAGTGAAATTTGCTAAATTCCTTTTCATAAAAGCAGTCACTTAAGGGACAAATCCCACTGTTTTTGCAAAAGCAATTAGCAAATACTACTTGAATACTAAGATTTAGCAAAAACTACATTATTGTTTGGTTAGCATTTCGCTCCCGATCTTTTCGTTTCAATAGCCAAATATCAAAATCAGCACTTCCAAAAGCAATAAAAGTAATTCAAAAAAACTAACCAAACAATGCCTAATAAATTACAGAGGGCCCAAATGAGTAAACATTCACTCTCTGTGCCTTTTTTTTTCCTTAAATAAACCCAAGAAAACAAGAAAAATAAACAAACACAGGTTTATTAAAAAAATAAAAAATAAAAAAATAAAAACGTACAATGAGCTTAGTACTTTTTTTATTATTATTTTATATGACGAGAAACCCATACAAGGCAGGACCACTTTATGTATACAACCCTGTCAGGTAAATCTCGGACCCGTATAAAGCAATGAGCTAAATACATTGGCTTCTTTAGATTTTTTTTTCTTCTTTTCTCAATAACGGTTATTCGATCAAGATGCAATATCCTGCTTTCTCATTTACTACTTTAATCTATACCTTACCAGAAATTTAAATAGAACAAAACCAGTCAGGCTGCACAGTTAACAAATTCAAACTCTCAGACATTCATTTACCAACCCACTTTACTCCATATCAATTAATACTAAAATGCACCAATACTATTATCCATTCAGCACCCAAACAAATACTTAGGAAACGAAATTCTTAGAACATTTGCTATCAGAACCTTAGAAACATAACACAACATAACATAACATAACATACAGCACAAAGCTTCTTAGTACTCTTCACAGCCGCCTTCAGATTCTCCAGAGTCTCCTGGTGGTATTCCGGGTCTCCCCACGAAAAGTCGAACCGGGCCACTGCCAATCAAAGCACCAACCAATTCCAAGACCATCACAATCCTACTAACAAAGCTTACAAGACCATCTGTGTGTGCGTGTGTAATGGAACAAAAAAGCATGCAAAAGCCTATCATACCGGACATTCCAGCCTTGAGGCAGCCCGAAATAACCTCCACGGATCGAGATTTGGGTCCCAGCGTGCCTACGATCTTCGTCATTGCAGGAAAGAAATTCTGAAAAAACCAATAAACAAATCCCAAATCACAAATCAAAACTAAACGGTTCAGCAATGGCACATCAAACTTCATTGGCTATTTGTTCCCAAACAAAAATTATCAACGAGATTGCGGCACAGATCCACGTTACAACAGAATAGGAAAAGGCTTTCGTTCAAAAAAAACAAAACAAAACAAAAAGCAGATTGAAGACGCTTACCGCCTTGGATGGCTCGAGGATCGAAGCCATCCTAATCGGCTCCTCTAGAAGCAAGTGACTCGAATGCATCTTCGCTCACACAATCAAACACAGCAGCGAAGAGAAAGGTCGAGAGAGAGAAAGAGAGCCTTCGATCAGAGTCCAGGTACGCAAGGGATTTTATTGAAGTTCTCTGTAAATCCCAGAATATGCTTTTCTACTTGTGTTCGTTTTTTAAACCACTTTTGATTAAGATAAATGTTTTCTGTATATTTGACTCCCAGAACTAACTTATTAAAATTTTTTTTTTTTTAAAAAAAAAAAAAAGACTCCCAGAGGCCAGAACTAGAAGACCTCTTCACTGTCTCGAAGAGAAATTAGGTATCACACGTGGCGGTCATCCAACAACCGGACCCGCGTAACTACGCACGAGCTGGGGTTTCGTGGGGGAAGGAGAATGTGCGAGAGGCCACGCGCGAGTGCTTGATGCGTGCGGACCGGGAGTGATCCGGACAGGTCCATGCCAGGCGCGTGGTTTGCATGCGTTAGGAAGGGAGCGTGTTTTAAAAATAAAAAAAAACACGTGCTCACGTAAGTAGGTGGCTTTTAAAGTACCGCAAAGGAAAGGGGCGCGCGTGTTGTCGTTGTTGTTGTTGATTTTTTGTGAGTTTTGGCGAAGCGGTAAAGATGAAAGTAAAATTGGCGTTATACTGCCTGCGCCCCACGAAAATCAGAAGCCTGGTTTCACCTTTCGCTTCTAGAGTGGTCCTCGAGCGGTCAATTTCTGTGGGCTGTCGCTTTAGTACGGTCGTAGTGCGTGCGTCTTGGCTGCAAATATTTAAGAAAAATTATTAAAATTAATGCTTGTTATTTGAGTTTATAATAAATAAATCCAACTCGTTTCAAAATAAGTATAAATTCCTATGATACGACTTTATAACAAATAATTATTTTCTCAACTGAACCCTTATAAAATTATAATTTCACTCTCAAGCAAAATGTCATAAAAAACAAAAAGAAAAATAAATAAAACGTTTTTTTTTTTAAAAAAAAATATTCATTCAAAGATAACCAAACCATCTCTATATACCTTTGGAGTGGTCGGCTACCTCTTTGGCCAATTGTTAAAGGTGATTTAGTAACCTTCGAATGTCGATTCTAGGTGTAGCGAATCACCTTCAATTCCTTAGCAATGACCGGTCGGACCACTCCCTCTTATTAATTTTATAGGTTATTGAACTACTTTTATAGCCTTTTAGAGTGGTTTGGTAACTCCCAAAAGCGAATGTTTTTTGTTTTGTTTTTCATTTTTGTTTTTATATAATGTTTTGATTAATTTTTAAATTATAATTTCATATTGTCTCTATTAAAAAATGGTTGGAATTTATACGAATTTTATCATTTTGTTATAAAAGCGCAAAATAATTTATAAAATTTCATTTTAAAAATACGTTGATTTATTTGTTATAAGATCAAACCACATAAACGGTAATTAAACCATTTTAACAATCTTCCTAAATAGTATTGTTTGCACTCTTCCATGTTGCATAGGCTTGGGTAGCCAATCCACTTTTTTAAAGGCATTACAAGATTTTGCAACGAATTTGATCACTCTCGTCTCAACAGTGAAAGAATCAGGATTTTAACCTCTTCTTGTTACCTATTTTGCTGAAAATATATTAAAATGGAAGGATATTATATTAACGTAGGCCTCTATGCCAAACACATGGGAATAAAACTTAATTTGCATGCATTTTTATTCTAGATCATTATCTAAAATAGGCTTGTTTAAAAGGTCATACAGCGCTTTAATGTCCTTTTTCTTTGGTTTGAGACTTTTTTAAAATGACATAGATGCCTTAATTTTTTGTAGTACACACATAAGAGATTACACTTAATAACAATTAGGTGCAGCATCTTCTGCAAATGCTTTAAAATGACTCATATTAGCTATTTTTAGTCAATATAAGCCCTCTCTACTTTATAGCAAATGATTCAAAGTAAAATATTTGTTACAATGAACATTTACATATGAAAGTTAATTGAGGATACTTTTTTATCATAAGCTAATTTATGCATTAGAGCGAGATTTTCAAAAATGTCTATTGATTTTAGTTGTTTTGCAATGATCGTGAGAGCGCGAAGAGCACCAAATAACTTATCGTTCACGTCGTACCGAAAACTATACCAACAACAACAACAATAATAATACTAATAATAATTTATAACTTCCCGCACTCCACCAAGTCGTGTATAATCCATGAATCTCTTTTCATCTTCATAGTCTTTTCTTCTTCGCGAGTAACTTTAGGGAAAGGGAAATGTTCGAATAAATGACCTTCAACCATTAACAAATTCTAGAGTAAATATATTTTAAATTTATCGCAACCGTACTCTAATTCAAAGTATCACCTTCGATTTATTTTCTTTGTCCAAATCAATTTTTAAGTTAAAACGAATAGATAAAATAACCAAAATTACCTCTCATGTTTTTTTTTTTAAAAAAAACCACGTAAGAAATTGTCCATTATCCCATTTTTAAGCTAATAAGAACAAGTTAGGTAAAGGTTTGGGGACAGAGATTCTCAATAATGGTGTTATCTTAATTGTTAGCAATTTGATAGTAAATATGACCATATAAGAGACTTAGAGATTATCTAATTTTTTGAATTATTAACAATTCGAACAATAAAATTGTTAAAATTCGGATCCGAGTTATTCTATCTTTAAAACTTTTAAGATAAGTTATACCCGTAAAAATTCAGTTTCATATATAAAAATTGGATGGTAGTTTCGAGATCAAAAAATATTAAATATTTATTAATTTTAATTAAATTTATTTAATAAATATAGTATTAAACAAATGTACTATAGTATTTTTAGTCGTGATTTTTCAGAATATATCTTTTGATTTAGAGCAAAAGGGAGAATCAAACATTTAAATATGCTGTCCACTTTGAAGGGTCCAATTGGCAATTTAGGTTGCGGCAGGCACGCTTTAGCATACTTCGTAGGCCATAGTTGAATTAATGGTGCATAGTTTTTATAATCCCACTAGTTATCGTCTACACCGCCACAACAAGACTTTTTTTCTTTTTTTCTTTTTTCTTTTTTTAAAAAAAAGAAATTGACTCTCGACATATAATGCGTAGGCCCTAAGCTAGATGAGGTACATGTTCATTTAATAATGTATTTTGCGTGACATTTGATGTTAGAATATGTTGGGACACTTTTTTGGTTGTTGTCCACGTGTTATAAATAAGGCGGACAACTCTTTTTTAGCCCAAATCAGTTGTGATAATACGTACGTGTTCAGTGACAGTAATATTGGTGAGCTCGGTAGTGATGGTAATGTCATTCTCAGCTGTAATAGAAATTGTGCGTTGACCAATAATAGTATTAGTGGATGCGCATTGAAAGTTCAAAAGTAATAAAAGTTGCGCGTTTATCAAAAACAATAGAAGCGATCTAGCAATAATAGTGATTGCGTTCAACAATTATAATCGTGACTTGAATAGCAATAGTAAAAGTCACAATCTTTCTCCCTAGAGCCGGCCCTAGATAGCAAAAGCAGTTTTGTTAGGTGTTCAGGGGGGAAGGTTTCAACGCCTCCTTTTTCCAGTGGAGTTTTTCCCCCTCGTCCTTATAGGGTGGAGGAGGTTTATTGCTCTTTTCTGTCTGGAGTTAGTGGAGTTTTTGGGCTTTAGAGTTTTTGTTTCCTCGGGTTAAATTCGTTAGTGGTTAATCTTCTCCAGTAGAAGACTTCATGGGATTTTGGTTGGGGAGCAACTTTCTGATGTGTTTTCCTACGAAGTTTTTTACTTGGTTTTTCTTTGTTTAGGTTTTTTTTCTTTGGAGTCATATCTGCTCACTTCGACTGGTTTTTCCATGACACGCACTATCACGTCCCCCGTTTTGGAATATAAGGAGAACACGAACTTAGAGTTATAAAACATCCCCATAATTTAAAACATGCACACATTTTTTTCAGGAATAGCACATGGCTATATTTCATTATATATATAGTAGTTTTTTAGTTATTACATCATATTTTTAGGAATTTCAAAAAAATATGCACAATACAAAAGTTAGGCCGGTCTTTATCGATCTATTGCTCTTATGGGTGGGTTCTATGCCATCCATAAAGAAAAGACTCCAGTCTATAGTGTCATCTGAAAAGATTAGGGAGAAAAATGGGTGAGTTTGACAACTTAGTAAGGAAAACACAATAATAATAATGTAATTTTTTTTTTTTTTCAGAAATTCTAAATGGAGTTTAAATACTTCTACAAATAAAGAATTAGTTAAATTAAATATAATTAGATCAAATGCATGTATCATTTATATAACATGTAAGTTTTAACCTCCATTGGCCCAATTCCGCTTTTAATCATGAGCGGTGCACGTTTGGCTCGTCCCAAAGGACAATTATGGGCTCATCTTGTCGTCACAATGGAGAGTTGTACTGGGTTTGGAATTTTTCTAGGTGAAGGCCGCCCGGCCGATAGCTCACACTTTCGTCATTCCGTGTGGTTGCCATGCTATCCACATAACACATATATGATTCGGATCGTCTATAACATGATACCCTGGGAGTAAAACTGTATGCACATATAACATATACTATGAGGTGGGACAACTTTGGTGAGTCGAAGCAGTGGCAAAGGCAATACTGGACCCCAAGATTTGGGTTTTGATGGTCGTCGGTGGGTGGCTTTCGGCAGAAGGTGGGAGGGAGAGGGAAGATGGAGGAGCACGGGAGAGGAGATAAGGAGGGAAAAAAAAAAATTGGAGAATGAAAAATGTTAAAAAAAGAAAAAAAAAAAAAGAAAAAAAAAAGAAATCTAATATGTAATGCCACATCAGAATGTACGCATTTGAATGTGAGGAATTGGGCGTAAGTGTAGCAGCCCTCCAAGATGCCTAGACGGTGCTAGACGGAGGACAAGTGCAAGTGCTAAGCGGAGTACAAGTGCAGGGCAAACAAAAGCACATGATTTGATCAGCATGCAAAAACCAAAAGATGTACGATGCCGATTCTCACTCTCACCTATCCGGGTCCCACTCACTTTCCACGCGCCAGTACGTTTTATCAACCACTTAACGGGACCGTCAGAAGCTGTGACGGGCCATCCCCCACCAACTCTGACGGTTCCGTCAAGACACCTCCTCCGAGTTCCCAATTTCCCATCCTTCTCCGCTAACGTCGTCGTTCCCCAAGCCCTAACCCCGACTAACGTCCTCTAATGGCCTCCTGTGACGACTTCTCTCTCCTCGATGACGATCACCACCACCACCAATCAAACCCTAACCATCCCCAAATCCCAAACTCTCATCACCTCCACCAATCCTACGCGTCCCACCGCTTCGGAGCGAGGGCGACTACGGTCCACGCGCCACCACCTCCGACCCAACCGATCATCTCCCCCTCATCCGCCGCCGCCGGGAGCCCGCAGAGAATTAGTGGCGGGGAAGAAGAGGAAGATGACGACGGAGAAGACTACAACGACGCCGTTTTGTGTTCGAACGCGTTCGACAATGGCTCCGATCCGGCTAGGGTTAGAGTCGTCGATGTACGGAGCGATAAGAGGAAGGATCGTGAGGAGCTCAGCGACGGAGCTACCAACAATTACGGCTACAGCAACAACAACAATAACAACAAGAAATCGAAATCTTCTTCCGGCGGTGCGGGCACGTCAGGCGGCGGTGATTACCGGAAGGACAGGGAGGAGTGGAGCGACGCGGCGATCTCCTGCCTGCTCGACGCGTACACGGAGAAGTTCACGCAGCTGAACCGAGGGAACCTGCGAGGGAGGGACTGGGAGGAGGTCGCGGCGACGGTGAGCGAGCGGTGCGAGAAGCAGACTAAGAGCGTGGAACAGTGCAAGAACAAGGTGGACAATCTGAAGAAGCGCTACAAGCTCGAGCGCCAGAGGATGAGCAACGGCGGCGTTTCGGTCAGCCACTGGCCGTGGTTCAAGCAGATGGAACTCATAGTCGGGAATTCGCTGCCGGTAAAGACCGCTACCGATGACGATAAAGGTGGTGGCTCGGCCACAAGCACCCCTAGGCAATCGAAGAGGTATATTATTTGCGCTGTTTGCAAACGCTGTTGCTGAATCTGTTTACAATGGCGTTATTATTTATTCTACATTTGTGAGATAGCAATTTGCAGAAAATGCTTTATGCTTTTGGTTTTTCGATAAGAAATTCTGCCTAAAATTGGTAGGAGTAAGTGATTTGAGAGTCCAGTTTTCTTAGCATGGTGCTAGTGGATCGGGGATATTGATTCCCAATGTTTTGGGTACACATTATTAGTCTTGCTCTCACAGTCTCGCCACCAATTTTTTTTTTTTTTTAGCGAGTACAACACTAAATTTATTTAAAGCGAAAGGGCGCAACCAAGTACGAGGAAGGATTTATGGAATAATCCTAGTAACTGGTTTTATTTGTAGCTCCAGTGTAGCATAAAATGCAATAGGAGCAACAGAAACGTAAATAAACAGTATTTTTTTTATACAATATTCATAATTAGAAACAAATATTTTTTGCAAATTAAGGAGCATGAATTTGCTCTCCCACTTTCTCTCTGACTAATGTTTATACATCATCGTGTTCTTTGGAATGTTTACAAGTAGCTATCAGCAACCAGCTGAGATTTTAGAGGTGCTCTCTGCTTGTGAAAATGGATAAGTAGTTAGATGGAAAAGCACCTAGCTGCAGCTGAACTTATAAGCAGGTGTCTGAAAACTAACGGGTGCCTATCCTGAAAAATGTACATGGCTGGTCTCCTCATGCTCCTAGAACTTATATTTTTGTTGTTGGTTGTGTGGATGCCAATTGATTATAATTGACACCCTGGTGTAGGGTATGTACTTGTTGGCAATCTTTGTTGGTATGTGCAACTCTATGTATATAAATGTAAATTTCAAGCATTTGTGCTTTATGCGTTTGTACTTTTGTTGATGCGGTTGATACACACCATCTGAATTGTTTTCATATGTAAGGATATTGCTTATTTTTTCAGCGAGTATGTATTTAATTTTCATCATCATATGATTATTTACAATTTATATATGCTTATAAACGGGAATTCTACAATCCTTCACTTCATGCTTTTGGTTCAACACAGTCTTGCTGAAACTTAAACTAGGCATTATTAATTATGCACTGTTGCGAGTTCCATGCATCATTAATTCTTATATCTTCTTCTACTTGATCAGTTTGTATGAGGAAATGTAAAACTTAGTGAACTGGATCCAATAGGTGTGAATACAGTGAATTGCTTTTACTTTTGAGTTTTTTATCAGCATTTTTCTCTTGATTAGAAGAAGACCATATTTTGTGTTTGGAAAGATTTTGAATTGCATAATTCCTTGTGTGATAGCCAATGTATCAAGTAGTCCTCCCCATTCCAGTTTCAGGGCCATTAAGGTCTGAGGTAAATTTTACTTGTAGGGGCCTGGTTGTTTACTTGGCATGGACTTTGGTTATAATTGGTTTTATTGCCATCGGTATGATTTGATCCCAAGTTTGATAGTTTCAAAATTTTGACGTTCTCTATCTCTGACTTTCATATTGAATACTGGTTTCCTAGTTTATATATTAAATTATGTCAGTTTGGATGAACTATTGTTTGCATTCTTGTTTATTGTGAACATCATGAGGCTAATGTACCATTTTAATACTTAGTGTGTTATATCAAATTTGCTTTTGCAGATCTGCAATTGCATTGCCTGGTCCTCTAGGTCAGGTAAACAATGTCAAATCAAAATCAATATCAAACCCTAGATGGCGGAGAGTAGTCTTCAAAGTTAGTGGTGTTGCTCTTGCTGGCACTGGCCCTAACAATATTGACCCAAAGGTTTGGTGTAATCCCATTATAGATATAGAAACATTGATGGTATAAGCTTGAATATTGACCTCTTTAGTGAGTAAATAGTCTAATCCTAATGTGTTATCTGGGCTGTGAACTGAAGTTAAATTATTATTTTCTTCTTGATTGTCAGGTTGTAATGTTGATTGCAAGAGAAGTTGCAATGGCTTCCCGCCTTGGTGTAGAGGTATTAATTTTGGTTTGATTGCTCTCTGCAACATGGGATTTTTGCTGACTGTTTGAGCTGACGTTGAACATGCTTCTTTTTTTGTGATATCCCAGGTGGCAATTGTTATAGGCGGTCGTAACTTTTTTTGCGGAGATACATGGGTAAATGCAACAGGTTTAGAAAGATGTACTGCATACCAAATTGGGTAATGTTGTTAGTTTTAGAAGGCTTTGCATTCTGGAATTATAGTGCCTTTTCTTTTGAGTTATGGTTATACCTGAAGAAAATGAAGTGCGTAAGATGAAATTTTAGGATTTTTTTTTTTTGAAGTTTTCTTGGGGGTCTAGTGATGATAAATTGATAATTGTCACACAATATGCTATACATCTTATTCAACTGTCTTAATAAAATTTTATGAACTTGGCTGCATCTGTTCTGAAACCCATTTGCCACTGCTTTATCTGTTGCTGAATGTTGTTCTGTTTAAATAGATCTAGAATAAAACAGGAGAAGGTGCATTGAAAGACAGCTTCTAAAAATGCAATGAAAAGATAACGGGTTTTTCTTTGGTTTTAAATCTGATTTGTATGCATAACAAACTGTCCGTGTAACCACTCAGTAGCAAAGTTGAATTCTTAATTCCCTTACATCAGTTACATGTATACTTCTGTAGAGCATTACGTAATATTCTTATTACTTGGCTCAGAGCATTACACGTGGGTTCTGGGTATGAGGGTCTTAGGGTTGAGAGTTTATTTGGGTTTCTTCTTGTGGGTAGTTTTGTTTGTTCCTGTGTACGTAAGGCGTCTTATGCTTCTCATACTTGAGCGGGTTCTCTGGGGGAGTGTTGAACATATGTATACTGTTGGGAGGGTTGGTTCGGATGTGGTGCTTGAGCATATGCTTGAGCAGTTCTCTCTCTCTCTCTCTCTCGTTCTATTGGACAAAAGTGGCTTTCCTTTTTGCTTTTGCTCTTGATAAGGAGGGGGTAGATAATAATGTCTGTAAGCTGAGGACTTACATATGGCTGAGTTGATATTGCCTCCCTGATTAGGAGGAACTGTAAATAATAATTTTCTGTTGCATAGGAGGACATTTTCGGCTGTGTTTTTTTTTTTTTTCTTTTCTCTCTCTCTCTCTCTCTCTCTCTATATATATATACACATTTTAACTTAACAGATATATACATAAATATATTTCATTGTTTTATGTTTTTTTTTTTTCCCATGATAAAGTCTTATGGTTCTAACTCATAATATGCACCAGTATGATGGCAACTGTGATGAATTCCGTATTGCTCCAGTCAGCATTAGAGAAGATGGGAGTTCAGACACATGTGCAAACTGCATTTGCAATGCTGGAAGTTGCTGAACCATACAATAGGCAACGGGCCATCCGGCATCTGGAAAAAGGCAGAGTCGTAATTTTTGGTGGTACTGGTGCCAGTTTTGGAAATCCACCCTTCACCACTGACACTGCTGCGGCTGTTCGAGCTACAGAGGGTATGTATCTACCTCATCAAAAGTTAATGCATTTAATTTTCTCAAATTACCAAAATTTTGAATCATACTGGTGCACATGCTCTCTCTCTCTCTCTCTCTCTCTCTCTCTCTCTCTCTCTCTCTCTCTCTCTCTCATGCATGTGCGTGCTCTAACACCCACACATGCACAGACATGTAAATTTATGCAGACGCAACAGGCAAGCACATGTTTGCACACACCTTTTAGATCTTATGTGAATTTAGTGCTCTTTTTTTCCTCAGTTCATGCAGAGGCAGTCCTCAAGGGTACCAATGTTGATGGTGTGTATGACTGTACCTCCCGGGACAACAATTTTACATTTGAGCACATATCTTTCAGGGATTTGGCCTCCAGGGGAGTCACCCCCATGGACGCAATGGCACTTAACTACTGTGAAGAGAACAACACTCCTGGTTTGTGTAGTTTGTTTTGGTTCGGGGTGCATCTTTATATTGATAGACATTTTGAGTTCATTTGGTCACTTATCTCAGTTCATCATTTTTTTCACAGAAAATTAGTCCTATCTGTTTTAACAATTTTTTTTATTTTTATTTTGGATAAGTAATAAGCCAATCTTATTAAAAATGTGAGGCGCCCCTTAGTACACTGGAAGTATACAGAAGGGAACGCCTAACTAGATTACATGCACTATGTTATCTAATTGTCTACTTTTGTTGTAAAAGTATGTGAGTTACCATCCTGGGTTACTGGGTATGATAAGCTGTCAATAGTAATCAAATGAACCGAAAAGTACTTTGGGGTTGTTTATATTGATAGACATTTTGAGTTCATTTTGTCACTTATCTCAGTTCATTTTTTCACAGAAAATTAGTCCTATCTGTTTTAACAATTATTTTTTTTTGGATAAGTAATAAGCCAATCTTATAAAAAACGTGAGGCGCCCTTTAGTACACTGGGAGAATACAGCAGGAAGCGGCTAAGTAGATTACATGCACTATGTTATCTAATTGTCTACTTTTGTTGTAAAAGTATGTGAGTTACCATCCTGGGTTACTGGGTATGATAAGCTGTCAATAGTAATCAAATGAACCGAAAAGTACTTTGGGGTTGTTTATCATGATTGAATCCCATACCAATTAATTTTTTATTTTTATTTTTTATGTACAGTTGTGGTCTTTAATCTTCTTGAGCCTGGCAACATCTCAAAAGCACTCTGTGGAGAGCAAGTTGGTACATTGATTGATCAAACCGGAAGGATTAGCTAATATCTATGAGACTCTTATCTGATGCATTATTAGGTCTTGTAACCTCAGATGCTATGTCAAGTTAATAGACCTTCTTAGAAAAGTTGGTGGGCGCCTTTAGTTCAGCTGCCGGCTACTCTTTACCGAGGCTTGGATGGTTCTCTTGATTCATAATTTGCCACCTGTAATGCACATGAGAGGTGGTTAAAGGTTCGGCAAGGCCTGTGCTATTCGTTGATTATTTACTGTTTGCTCTGTTTGATATCTGCATCTTATTAGTGAGGTGCCGATTTTTCTTGTATTTTATATCTGTAAATGTTGTTGACTTAACAGAAGCATTAGTTGGGATAGAACAGTTAATTCGGGCGAATAATTAACAGTGAGTGTACTGATAGTGGGTGTTAGAGCAAGATACACAGTTCAAAGTCATGAGTGTCCTTATAGATTGTAATTGTTTTACTGTAACAGGAACGATGGAATTCGGATATTTTAAATTTTAAATGTGTTATTGAACTGCTAAATAATGCTTCCTAATATTGTAATTTTTTTTTTTTTTGGGGGGGGGGGGGGGGGGGGTGTAGAATGCTGTATGATTGAAATATTCGCATTCTGTGAGATGATTGTGTTCGTATATAGTTCATTTTTAAAACTTGATGAAGGATCTAAACCTCAGAAACTATTGAGGTTCTGGAATTTGAAGGGTTACTGTAGATGATCAGGATTTGGTTTATTTTAGCCTTCTCCAGTATTAGGTTGTCTGTTGAAGAGTGGAAAGTGAGGAATATGAGTGGAACTAATGCCACTCTTCCATGTTGGTAGGCTGATTATCAAATTTGTGTTTCAAGAGGATGGACAAAGAGCAAAGAGGTGTTAACGTGTTTTGGAGGGGTTTTTTTTTTTTTTTTTTTGAAAGTGTATTAATTTGACATAAATGTGAAAATTGTTTGTGTATTGAGGAGTGCTGCCTCCTCTGGAGATAAGTTTCGGAGGCACGGGAGCTTGCAGGGTAAGTAGGCCATTGGGAGAGCAAAAAACTCAGCCTGGACAACCACCAGTCCTGAGATTCTCTTGCTTTGAAAATAACTAATAGCAAAACTAAATTACATAACACAAGACTAATAATAGAACTGTGTTGTTGGGTAATGAACGAGACCATCAGATATCTCCACCACCAACAAAGCTGGAAAACATAAAGCTTACAAATATTACAGAGAGCAACCATAGGTTCTAACAAGATTGTCTGCAACAGCCAGAATTTGCAGCGAGATAATGCAAATGAAAAATGGAGGATATAAATGAGGATAGAAGCAACCGATTTAGTACTGGGAAATTACTGAGGCAATTTAAGATGAGGATGCCTCAAGGCAGGCCATCTTCAGTGGTGGCAAGCGAAGGCGAAAGTGAATTGCGCGATTCATCGTAATCGTCCCCAAGAGGGGACTGCTCCACCCTGATGTCCTCTATCATCTTTGCCACTTCCACCATTGTTGGCCTCTTCTCAGGCTGTGGCACCACACAGGCCAACGCCACATGAAGCATCGACACAAGCTCTTCCTCAATGTTCTTATACCTTAAAAGCTCCTGATCGAACACTTCAGCGGTCCACTCTTCCTTCACAACCGATCGAACCCATTTGGGAAGGTCCACAGCCTGTTCCTCCTCGTCGGCTCGTGGCCGAGTCGGTGAAGGGTACTGGGATGGAGCTCTCCCTGTAAGAACCTCCAGCAACAAGACCCCGAAACTGTACACATCTGCCTTTTGAGACAGCCTCTTGACCTCTGCTTGTTCAGGAGCCCTGTAGCCTCCTAATCTTGCAATGGCATGAACGGGGTTTAGAAGCAACGAGAGTCCAAAATCAGAAATGCAAGCCACGCCATTCTTGTCAAGGAGCACATTCGAAGATTTCACATTCCCATGAGGTATTTTCGATATGCTGTACTCTTCATGAATTTTTGCAAGCCCTCGAGCCGCTCCTAGCACCAAGCTGATCCTCGTAGTCCAATCCAAAGGAATTCTCCCGGGACCCCGATTCCCTAAATTTGTATAAACCAAACATATATCAAGAACCACACAACATAGTTATTCAAACATACCACAATATATATATGAAGAAGTATAACTAATTGAACAAAGTTTTTGCCGGATCAGAAGAATTTTCTTCAATTCAGTCTATGAAGAGTCCAAAATGTATGTAATTATGACATGCATTTTTTGTTTATTAAAACATACTGACCATGAAGAAGTGAATGCAAGCTCCCATTGGGAAGATAATCATAGACAAGAAGCTTCTCCTCCTTGGCATAGTAATAAGCTCTAAACCTCACAATATTTTGGTGCTTGAGCTTCCCAATCACATCCATATACTGCTCAAAATCCGTCCTCGCACACGGGTTCGCGTCCTTGAGCCGCTTCACCGCCATGACGCCCCCGTCATCGAGAACCGCCTTGTACACCGTCCCCAAGCTCCCCTTCCCAAGCATCTCCGCCGACGCACGCAGCAAATCCTCCAGCTCAAACTTCTTCCTGTCGAAGAACACGAGCTTACTTCGGTCCGTAGCGTTAGTCCCATCGCTACTATCTCCACCTCCATTGTTCGCATACACTTTCTTCTCACTCCCACCATAGCTGCTCCTCCTCCTCTTCCCACTCTCGCTCCCGGTCATCGAGCTCGAGAAGCTCCGGTCTCTCGCGCAGTAATGCGCCACCACGAACGACACGATCACTAGCAACGCCACGCAGTTCGCTACCGCAATCGCCACTATTGCACCGGTGCTCAGCCCCTTTCGCGATCTTCCTTTGCTTTGACTTGTCGCAGGCGCTTGGGGAAACGAGCTCGGGTTCGACGGCACTGTCGTCTGAGACGAAGCCGACGCCGGAAGAACATCTGTGAACGAGCAATTCGCTAACGGGCTCGACCCACATAGCCCTTCGTTCCCGGAAAAGCTTTTTTCGCCGAATTTTCTCAGCAATCCGTCCGGTAACCGACCGTACAGCTCATTTCTCGTCAGGTTCAGCTCCTTGAGGTTCACCAGAGAGACAGAGAGGTCGGGAACCACCCCAGAGAGCGCGTTGTTCTGCAACCGAAGCGTGAGGAGCCCAGTCAAGGAAGTCAATTGTTTCGGAATCGGGCCTCGGAGGTTGTTGTCGGATATGTCGAGGCGGAGGAGGCGCTGGAGGGAGGATATCTCCGGTGGGATCCCGCCGGAGAGGTCGTTGCCCGAGAGGTAGAGGAGCTTGAGGTTGGTGCAGTTGGTGAGGGGTAAAACGGTGCCGTTCATTCGGTTGTTGTGGAGGTCTATAAAGCGGAGCTGGTCGAGCTGGGCGAGAGAGCCGAGCGGGCCGCGGAGGTTGAGCGAAGGGAGTGAGAGAGCAATGACTCGGCTGTGGTGTGAGGAGCAGCGGACACCAAGCCATGCAGCGGCGCAGGCGTCGCCGCCGCTCCAGTTGGACTGGAGCTCACCGTGGGCGTCGGTCTGGAGGCGAAAGCGGGTGAGTGCGTCTGTGTCGTTTGGTAGAGAGAGAGAGAGGGAAAGGAAGTCCAAGGCAAAGGCTAAGGCTAAGAGTAAGGGATAAGGATTTTTCTTCATCCTCGCTTGGTGTTTTTGGGTGTGTGAGCGGGAAGAGTAGGCAAGGAGGAGAGTGTTTTAAAAATTGTTGTATAATTATGTTCAAACCTCAACCTTATGAGTCATCTCTCTCTCTCTCTCTCTCTCTCTCCTAAGTTAAAAAATAATATATGAGAAAATTAAACAGTATCTATGCTTTCTTTCTCATGTCATGGTGGTCTAGTGAGGGGAAGAGGTATGATGATTAAAGGGTGGGAGGGAGTGGGTATGATTAAAGGTGACAATAATAATTAATATTATGGGAATGACTGTGGGGGGTGGTTGGGAGAATGATTGCACTTCCCTCCCACTCCTCTCAAATTGAATGAGTGGGGGAGTCTTCTCTTTTTTCTCTTTTTCTTTAACCAATTCAACATTTTGGGTGCCCTGCATATTTTGCATGCATAGTAGCCACTAGCCAGGGAGTAGGGAGCCCTAAATTGCAAATTTTTTTTATCAGAAAAATGCTATATTTATATATCTTTATAATTTTTAATAAGTGTAAGCATGAAATTAAAGAATGTTAAATGCTGACAACTTTTGACTCTAATCACACGTAGACAGTCTACGTGTAGAAAATTATAAAAGAATTAAGATCCTCTTAATTTCAAGTGAAATGAAAAAAAAAAAAAAAATCATTTTATTTCATGTTAAGATTAGATTTTACATTAAATGGTATACATAGACAAGGTTAAATGCTGTAAATTTAATTAATACCATCAAATAGTTTTTTTTTTTAAGTTCCAAGAAGAATGAAAGGATCTGTTCCCTTAAAAAAAGAAGATCATGCCATGGTTATTAAATTATGATTTATGGATTCTCTACTGTGACTTTTGATCCTGCGAATTCCAAAGATCGAGCTCAAGAGCTTAGAGCACGGTTATTGCATGTGGTAGCTCCTAGCAATTGAATGGATTCCATATTACAACTGTCGGTAGGGTTGACTCAAGCTGGTTTCTTTCTACATAATAACAAAGAGTCACTCTATATTTATATATTTTAATCCCTTCGCCCTTCATCAATTCTCAATCAGCAACAGAATCCACAGCTGCTTTATTACTTTTGCATATAATCAAGTTATTTCCCTACAAGAAGAAAATGGAGCCTACAAGGAGCACGAATTAGCATGATCCTCACTAACCATCCTCTTAATTGGTCGCCAAATTTCCAGTCGCAGCGATACAGTTTGTCAGGATAGTCTAATTGTATTGCTATATAGGTTAATTATAAATCATCAGTCCATTTAATTATATAAACGGGTCATATATTTAAACCCTAATTAATCCGTTAATTTTTGTGTTGGATTCGTATTGTAATCGTGGGTCATGTAAAAAATTATCACTCCTACCCAATTGTAATGAAGCAAAATTGGTATCAAAACCAATGATCGAGCTAGCTAGAACCATGACCAACCAGTGGATTGAAATAGACCTACAATACTTAAATTTTGACATGGTAGAAAGTTCCAAGAAGCAGTCTCTGATCGAAGCACCAATGAGGCAATGAGATAGCTCATAATCTTGACAAATGGGCATGCATCATCGATCCCTGCCACAATGAGTTCCATAGTAAAGAGTAATGATCAGACCATATTGGCAGATGGGTTAATTAATATACAATTAAAGTTATCACCTTAGACTTTTTTTTTCGGGGAAGAAGAAGTATTCAAATTCAATGGTGCACGCAGCACCCTCCAGAGTCAATGTCATATAAGGCCAACAAACTATATATATATATATATATACATAGGTTTTGGGGAAAGATTTCCTTTAAACTAGTTTAAGATTTTTCTAATATAGTCTCACGTACATTTCTTAATGTTACATAAAATGCATTTGATTTGATAATTAATTGAGTAATTCTATTAAAAATATATGAAAATCGCATACTTTAATAAGAATAAATGTAAGTTTAATAGATAGCATTAATTTTTTTTTAACAGATTGTAATATATATATATATCAATTGGAAGGATTTTCTCTGAGAAGAATTTTTTTTTTTTTTTTTTTAAGGTTATAAATTACGTAAAGATAGAACTAGGGAAAAAGAAAAGGAAAGAAAAAACACAAAAGAGAATAAATTGAATATAATACATAATGATTTGTCTGCTGTTCCCTCTTCCTTCCTTTCCATCATATCGTGGAAGGAAAAAGCACACAACTTTAAGTCATCAGAAAGCAAAGTTGCTCGATCTACTGCCCCCATAATGATGATCGGAATATCGTGGAAACAGACATGGCTTAACACCTCGATTAATTAATTTATACACTTTTTTCTTAATGTAGAACGTCCAAATCCAATTGGGTTAACATATATATTCACAAAGAATTAGTGTGATTAATATGCAGCACTTTATTGCATGGGATAAAATGTTGATATACTTTAAAGGACCGTCTCCTATCTCTTTTTTTAGCGCGAGTCAAATGACATTAAATATTAACTGTTTGTCACATAAGGAGATTATATCTAGTGATGCTTCCATACCACATTCAGCGTGAATTGTTCGGAACTCGTTCATGCATAGAAGTATAAACTTTTTTAACGAAGATAGTGATTAATTAAGTACTATACAGCAGTCTAATATGATTCTTTTACAGCCGTTGAAATGATGTTGTTAGGCCGATTTGAATCTGGACTTGTCAACACCTAAAATGAGTTATCTGGCCAAGGCTAGCTGGGGATAAATTCCAGGTGTATCAATAGTGAACTATTGTACCTGTCACTGTTGTTTTGAATAATTGAATTTAGCTACGTACGTTCAAAGGAAGCTAGCCAAGCCTAAACTAGGTCAAAATCTAGGCAATTTTCAGGTTACTGTTTTTTCAGAGCAAACCCTGATACAATTGTTACCTTTCCAGCTGGAGAATTATCTTCAAAAGTTTTGTTTTTAATCCAAAAAAAAAAAAGAAATCATTTATTTAAATTTAAATTTTTCTGATTTTCAATGCCACATGGTGGGCTCATTGGTGGTACACACTCCCAACTCTCAGCCTTCATCTTCATGAGTATATATATAGTAATGCTGTCGCAAAAAGTGAAGGACTTGCTTCAGCTTTCTTTTCTTTAATTCGATCTTCTGATTCATAAAGATGCGTTTTGCCCTCTACTTACCAACACATTGCAATAAAGTGGAAAAGGAGAGAGGAGAAATTGAAGGCGGGATTGGCGTTCTAATTTTCTGCCATTCACCCAGTCAGCTGCCGGTGAGCATGCAGAAGCATGAGACTTACACGTGGAGGGATGAAAATTTGTGTTAACATGTTGGATACGGGTCGTGTCAATGTAGTAATTTTTGTTCGTGTGTTGGATATAAATCGTACTGAGATGTAAGTATAAGACTATAAATTTATATAATTAAATTGCAAACCCTAAATATGTTGTGTATAAGTTTATATAAATCGATTATAACCTGACCAATTTAATTAACGAATCAGACATTTCAGCCCTAACCCGTTAATTTCATATTGGGTTCACAAATTGTGTAAAATATTAACAATCCTAAAATCTAAATTGATGTTAATTACATGGTGTGTTAATCTTATTAAAAATATATTTAAAAATTCTATAGAGATAAATGCACTGTTGGTCCCTGTGATTGGCCATAATTATTTTTCACTTCCTGTGGTTCAAAAAGTTCATAAGAGATTCTCGTAGTAAACAATAATTACAAATTAGTCCTGAACATATTTTCCATCCAAAAGTTAACAGATTCCGTTAGTCAGTTACGTTACACCCAATAGAAAGTTGACACGTGTCCATTACAATAAAAATAAAATAAAATAAAAATAAATAAATAAATGAATATATATATATATATATATTCTTTAAAAAAAAAAAAAAAAAAAACACAAAGGGGTCAGCCACCCCGTGGCCTTTAATCATTCATCAAACTTAATCACAGGGAAAAGTCCCTTGCCTTCACCAAAACCTAAATCCCAGGAGATCGAGGAAAAAGGGGAAGAGAATCTTTCGTTCTCTTTTCTTTGTTCTCTCTTCCTTTCAGAGTCTGCCTGCTTCCCTTTGATATCCCAATTATTTGGGAATCTGGGGCAAGATTTTCTGCTGGGACTGCGGGTAGGTTCGTCTTACATTTTCTTTGCTTGTATATAAATCTTTAGGATCAGGAAAGAACAAAGAAGACCCACTTTGCATCTGTCTGGAGTTGTTGTTGTCGTCTTACTTGGACAACGTTTGTGATTTCTGAGATGGGTTTCTTTGTTGATTAACAAGAGGGTTGTGGAAAGGGAGGTTCTTGGGGTGGCGTTAAAAGTATGATAAGATGAAAACAGGTGGATTCTGTTCGTTTCAAGTCACGGGTTGGCCAAGGAGTTGTCTGTTTTTCATCTAACTGGGGGTGCGAGCCACCCCTGAGAATGGCCGGGGGTGACACGCAACCAACCCCATTGGCCGGGCCAAAAGCCACCCCTTTGTTTTATTTTTATTATTTTAAAAAAATTAATATTTTTATTTATTGTAATGAACATATATCGATTTTTTATTGGGTGTGATGTGACTGACTAACGAAATTTATTAATTTATTAGATGAAAAATTGGTTTAAGAAGTGATTTGTAATTATTGTTTATCACGAGTACTTCTAATGAACTTTTTGAACCACATGGAGTAAAAAATAATTATGATCAACCTTAAAGATCAACAATAAAATTATCTCATTATATTATCTTGGAATATATATGTTGGTTTAATAAATTAAATTAAAGAAATGCCTTCCAATTTAATTTCTTTAAAAACAATTCTGACAAAATTATTTCATTGGAAATGAAACGACGCGCAGGGATTTAAAGATGTTTCTAGACCCAAATAAAGCGAACGCAGAAGCCTGAGACTGCAGTTTTATCTGACTGCCCCAGAAAACAAAAAATAAAAAACAAAAAATAAAAAACAAAAAAGATAAAAGCTAATCTGACTGCTTGTTGGTCTTCTTCTTTTTCTGAGCCTGACTAGAATGTCGGTCTTTATTTTTTATTTTTTAATCGAAAGTCACTTCAACTTTTGTGGGTCAATCCCGACTTTCAAACTTTATTTTTTTATTTATTTTTTATTTTTTTCCTCCTTCTTCTTCTTCTTCAAATTGATATGAGATTCACTTGTTTAAATAAAATTTTGGGTTATTTAGCCATCTCGTTCAGACAACAATTGTGAGAAAGTTATATGAATCTTACTTGTTTAAATAAATTTTAAATTGTTTAATCACCTATTCGGATATGTAAATTTCATAAAAATTCTCACAATTACCGCTTAAATGACTAGCAATTCGGATAATAAAATTATCAAAAATTCTATAAAAAAAACTGTACACCTTAAGCCATAGGCTAAATAGAAGCTAAGAATGTGACCAAGCATTTTGCACTTTCATATAAAGTCCCGCTCTAATGTGGAATTTTGGATAATGGGATTATTGGTTTAAGATTGTAATCCAAATATACATTTTTAAACAAAATTATATTTGTCTCATTTGAAAAAAATAACGGTTGCATGCAAGAGAATGCAATTTTAACTATGCACAATTTTAAAAGTTGAATCGTAATTTCAACAACTCAATCGTAATTTTACTAAATACTTACTGTATATTTTAAAATATTGTTATTTTTTTAAATCACAACTTTTAAAACAACTAGACGGCATTAATAACTAACTAATTGAGTGGGATGGGTCTGATGTTGTAATAATGAGCTTGTTTGGCAAAGATATGTACAGAACAGAACAGAGTAGTGCGTTGTTAGTTTTAGAATTAGTAAAAAGTGATGATGTGATATAAAATAAAAAGGATTTGTATAAAAAAGTGAAAAAGTTTTGTATTGTAATGAATTTTTTTATTTGAATAGGAATAAAAAATTATTGATGTGATATAAAAAGTGAAAAAAGTGAAAATGTTTTGATGTTGATTGGTGGTAAAAAATATAAAAAAAGAAAAAGAAAAAAAGGTACATGAACAGTAACAACATTATGCTGTTCTGTTTTGTAACTTATCAATGGGCTTGTTTGGAAAAGCCAGGAACGAAACAGAATAGTGGGTGTCACTATTCATTTTTTTTTTCCCAATAATAATCAACATCAAAATATTCTAATTTTTTTTTTCACTTTTTATATCATATTAATAATTTTTTTTATTACTATTCAAATACAAAATTCACAATAATACAATTTTTTTTTTTTTTTTTTACAAATTCTTTTTACTTTATATTACATCATCACTTTTTACTAATTTCAAAATTAACAATCCACTATTTTGTTCTGTACAAGTATTTGCCAAACAACACCAATAATTTAGGTAGACATTAGTGCTAAATATTGGGATGTTGAAAATAAATTAATAACGATGCACATATGTTAGCTCTATGGCCTCTAATTGATGTGGCTTGAGGTCGTCGGTTGAGACGCTTTCATTTAAGTTGTCCATCTATCCCCCATATTTGGAAGTTGGAACCCTTCATTCCACACGACATGTTCATTTTCTCTACAAAATATCATGGGGAGAGGTTTTTGTTAATAATGTTTTTGTTTTGAAAAGAAAAAATAATATGGAGAATGAAAACATTTTTCAATCAAAGTCTAGTTTAGGCATGGATAATGATCAATGGTAATTATTTACTTAAATTGCTAGAAATTTCGAATGTTATTGTAAGAGACACTCTTATACGACCCAACTGTTTAGATAGATCTTAGATTGCCCAAGCACTTGTCTAGGCAGGTAGACCCTACGAAGATTTTCTCACAATTAACTATCCAGTTTGCTAGCAATTCAGATAAAAGATAATGCTAGAAACATATTTTTATCTCATAACTATTATATAATGCTGATGTGAGCCGTGATGGTCCATTGGATCAATCCTTATTAAAAAAAGAAAAAAAATCTAAAAATTAATTCAAACTGCATATCAACATACCCTTCCGACAAACAAAATTAGTTGGGATCTGAATTCTTGATAGGTACATATTGGTACTTCAAACATTACGACCTTGAAAACAGTGAAACACACAACTTTGCTCTACCTGAACTGACTGGAGATCGCTTGGGTAGTCCTATAACATATATGTTTACATGAAATGTTCATCTTCTGAGCCATTTATTAACTCAAGAAGGAAAAGGCAGAACAAAAGTACCAAATACCCAACTCTCTTGTACCTGGCACTCACACCTAACAATAGTACCCGCTGGGAAATTGTGCTGGACTATCCCAAATTAGTCCAAAATAAATCATAAGCAACTGAACTGACACATACCAACACCCGTTAATATATCCTGCCATTTCTGCCAATTGCCAAATGAGTTATCCCCAACAAACTTTCGATCTTCCTTTGAGGAAAAGCTGCATAAAAGTCAAGATGGTTTGTAGTCGGGTCATTCAAAAAAAAAAAAAAAAACTACCATCACCTCACTTAGCTCTTTCACTATTTTCTCACCATCGTTGAGTTCCTATATAGTGTCACATTCTTCATCATCGTGCCACCGTACAAGGTGACCGAACTACCCTTTGGCGATTAAAGGTGGTTCAGCTAACCCTAATTAACTTTGAAAAATACTAAAAATACTAAATCTTTTACTAAAAAATTCAACTGTAAATGTAAACTATTTCATTTTTGTTAAGCATCCCTGTGAGCACTCATTTTAAAAGTCTCTTACCTCTCTATTAGTACTATTACAGGGTAACTTAGCATCAAGTCTTACCTTCATATACCATACAATCCTTTTTTAGGAAAATCTACCCGATTCAGTCTGGAACTTGGACTTGGCCAGCCAACAAACCCCTCCAATTGGGTAAAGAAGTAATTCTGAGTATGTTACATTTAAATACAACTTCAATTAAAACTTAAAAGATCCACGAAGACTTGGATTTTACGGGACTGAATTGAAATTTTCTGAAATTTACAAAACCTGAGATGTCTGGGCAAATGGACCTTGTATCCCAAGCACTTCAGGCCCTGAAATTTCATTTCTCATTCCCAACCCGAATTTCTTGAAATTCAGACTGAAAATTTCAGGGAATTGAGATCTTTATCGGATTAGTATTTCTCAATTTTCAAAGAGAACCACTTAGTTTTTTTTTTTTTTGAAGAAAGAGTACTGTTTTCATTAAAAAAAAACCAAAGACCAAAATGTCCAATTACATTGTTAAGGAATACCATGACTCCCTAAACATAAAATCAGAACTAATTTATAATTTGAGAGCAAACTACCTAAAAAAACCCAAAAATTACAAGAACAAACATTGGAAGCCACCCTAACCAAATAAGCACCACTACTAAAAAAAGATGGTTGATCTACGCTATAAAGCGAAAAACTCAAATAAAATCCAAGCATCTAATAGGCACCTTGTAGATCTAACTAAAGAACACATCATCTGACAAACAACACCCCCACAAACGAAGGTGGTTGGAAAACTGCAACTAAGAAAACCAAAAAACAAAACAACAGAAAAAAAAAAACACCACCCAAACAGAGCCTCGGTGCGGGGAGGGAGGAGCCGCCAGCAGGAAAACACCTGATCTTCCGAGAAACCGCCGTCCGACGTGGTAGTGGAAGCCGGGAGAGTGGCGCGTGGCCAACACGAGCTAGGAAGGTCCCGGGCGCATGAATGCCATGCGCCGATATGGAGGGGGCGGTGGGGAACATGCTGAACGTTGGGGGACTCGGAGGACGCCGATGAACCCAAAGGTGAGGCCAGTGTCGTGCAATAATGGAGAGAGAAGCATAGATCTAGATCCTAAAATTTCGATCTAAACAAATCTTCCAAAAACACACAACACACGCCTTCTTCCCTCACCACGGAGCTCACCGGAAAGCCCCAGCACCTGAAAATCTTTGCTGGCACCGAGAAACAACAGAAAAAAAAAAAACCAAAGAACCAACAAACCAAAAAACAACCTCCACCGGTTCAAAACAACCGTGAAGAACAAAGCTCCAACAACCCTAAAGCTTGGAGAAAAAGACCATCCACCCCTGAAAACAAGCCAAGGAGGAACAAAAAAAACCACTCTAACCCTAAAGGCTAAGGGGAGACACCAGCATCGGGAAGGGAAGGCGTGAAGCCCGCCCTTCCGCGCGAGCGAAAACCAAGCAAACTCAATACTTTTCCTTCTTCGGTTTTTCCTTTGGAGAAAAAATATCCCTTAAGCCCTGACAAAGTAGAGAACCACTTAGTTGAGACTAAAGAGTCTCAATTGTATCTTTGTGTTTGTTTTTCTTCAAACCCCCATTTCGCTCTCGTTCGCTGCTACTAACGGGGTCTTGGTTGATTTCCCTTATTATTTATGACCCCTACCTAATCTATAAGTCTTACTCAAATCATGTATCTCATTAAATTATATGTTTATGTAAGAAAATATAAACTAGTTTTTTTCTATGCGAAAATCTAAATTATTTAACTAAAAGTAACTGATAGAAATTTAAGAAATCCATAATTGAGTTATCCAAGAAAATCTAAAGCATCTTTTTGTTCAGCTTTTACTCCCTAGTAAAAACCGTGTATTAAGTTATAGATTACTGACTATTATCCCCCAGAAACGGCAGAAGTGCATCAAAAAGTGGCTCCCATGACAAGTGTTAGAAGTAGAAATATCAGTCCTAGCTGGCGGGGCACCACATGCGACGGCAAATGAAAGAAAGCAACGGATTCCGACCAAACACGTGCCACACGGGTCGTTTCCTCGTTATGCAGCTCCCAAAGTCCCACCACTAATAGAAGTAGTATAATTCCTGCCTTCCTGGTTCCCATGGTGTACTTTGTCAGGGCAGCAATGCTCACCGTTATCACCACTTGACATGTTGGGAAAAACTTGTCAACGAACATGTGAGAGAACAGGAGATATATGCATTCAAAGGCAACTAAACTGGCATGGATCACTTCAACCTCCAAAAATGATACGACAATTTTTTTTTTTTCAAATTAGATTGAAAAAAATTCTTTTAATTTGGTCTATTAAATTAATAATATATTCTTAGAAGAATTCAAATCTTTAACAATTTGCTGTTCGAATTTTTAGCAATCCGAATAACAAATATAAGTGGGCTCTCCTATGGAGCTTGCTTGCTCCAAAGAGGGATGGCCTGTCCTAAAACCAGCTTGGACATATGAGTTCCATAAGAAATCTCTCAACAATTCGAACAGCGAGATTGTTGGGACCTCAATTCAACTTTAGAGCATGTGAGAAGTGGAAAACTGTCTGAAAAAACGAATTGCAAAAGTAACAGTGACAAGCTACCGTGGGAAACCCTAATCACTTGATAGCATCATGCATGCTAGTCATGCAGTAATCAAACTTTGACAAAAGCTAGGGATCCCTTCAGTCATTCTCTAAAAAGGACAAAGGGCTGCGTAACTACTAAATATATGGGTCCTAGTGATATGTAAAAGAACAAACTGTACAGGACCTTACTGCAGAGGATAAATCCCTCCCTGATAAATACACCACCATGTCCACTCTACGCTCCTAAATCCTTCACATGAATACTTGAGACCTCATGCAATGGCTGCTCCTACTGAGCATTCCAGATGTGACATATGTAACATTGTGAAGCTTGAAAGGATAGCTTGCATGTGGCGGAGGTTTGCCAGAGGTGATGAGAAGAAACCACCCTGGGATGTTCCTCCGGGCCACTTGGCCGTTATAGTGGGAGAAGCTAGCCGAAGGTTTGTTATAAGAGCAGATTACGTGAACCACCCAGTATTTCGAGAGTTGCTAGACCAGGCTTATGAAGAGTATGGTCACAGCAAGAGTGGTCCACTGGCCATACCTTGCGACGAGTTTCACTTCTAAGAGATAATCCAGTCCCTTGGAGGCGGTCTGAACATGAATAGATTCTCTTGTCATGTGGCTGTGTAAAAGCTGGGATTGTTCTCACGGAGGGACTCTATACCACTTCTTCAAGGCCTTGCAAGAAGATCGACATGCTAGAGCAGCAGCTGCAGCAGTAGGGGAAGGAGCAACACGGCAGAGGCAATCTGTCTCCTGCTGACCATTAAAGATTGACAAGCAGCATTGTTTAACAATTGCTAATGAAAGGTTTATAACATATTACCGTATGTTATTGAAATAGAGTACATGTTTATGGCTTTCACATTCAAAGTTTTTTTTTTTTTTTTAAAAAAAAAAAATCATATAAAATAAACACATAGAACACAGGAAAGAATGGAATTTAACCAATGGATCATAGGGGTAGAAGTTTCATTTACAAAATTAGTTATATCAAGGGCCATATAATATAATAGAGTGACATCTCAAACCTTTTTTAGATCAATTAGATTTTCTGTGATCCAGAAGAAACAACATATAGATAAAAATGCAGATAAAGTGCATCAAATTTGTCTCCAGTCAAGTGAAACTTGTTTCTGAGCAGTGAAAATAAAGCATTAGACCCCTTAATTAAACTGAAATATTTTCCACGTAGCCTAAAATTTAGAATGATGTAAGATATACAATTTAGTCTTACATATTAATCAATACCATCAATTTTATACAGGAACCTAAGTGACAACATAGGACTGGTACCTAGAACTCCCCGTAAGTGTAAATATTTTAATAGGCAAAATCCAGCTATGGCTGAAACATAACCCAAATCCAAAATCAGTCAACTTTTATAAATGCAGATCTTTCCTTAATTCATTTAAGTATTGTCTTGAATTATAGAATAGTGAAAATGCTCAAAGCCTGAAACATATCTTGTAAATGGTCCTAAACAGCAGAATGGAGGTACTAGATGATCTGTTCTCTAACCAGAACGAAAAGGAAAGAAAATTGATTGTCATGTACCAGCAGAAATAAAATTACACATCTAAAACTGAAAGATGTATACAACAAGTTGAATTTATTACCTTCTCTATTATTCAATGTTTTGAGCTCCCAGGCTTGAAATTCAGAAAAACAGGTAGATCAGAAAGTTTGCTAGATCCAAGCCGCTAGAGGCCAACACTACAACAGATTTGAAAGAAGATTATATCACACCTTGAAGCTTCCAAAACATGAATGCTGGAGCACCAAAACTTCTCAAGTTATGGGGAAAAGAACAAAGAAAGACAAAAAGAGAAGAAAATAATTCCCTCAATAGTTGTATAGTTTTGAAACAGTACCTTTTGAAGTAGGTAGATACATGAATAAAAAAGTGTAAGCTCAATATACATAGATTTCATAGAAACAGAAGTAAAAGAAATGTAGATAGAGCAAGCGACAAAATTTTTTTTGGTCCAGTTTGAAGTTGCATAATTATATTTCTATTTTATCCAACCCTAGGCCAAATGCAGCTTTGATACAAGGTAAGACTTGATTACAGGGCAACTTTAATTCCTCTTTCACCTTCTCCTACAGGAAAAAGTTGATTCCCAAATCGTGTGTACCCAAACAGAAAGCATACCACCAATATAGCACTTGCAGAGTGAGATTTGATAGATCATTGTGACTTGAAAGATACAGCTAGAGCTTCCATAAATTTCTTGTGTGATAATGAAGAACCGTAATAGGTTTCAGTCACAGTAATGGCATACCATCAACAAGTACTTCACTGTTGTAGAATGCACAACCTTAACTGTCACATTTACTTGTGTTGCATGCCAGACTTCATTTACTTCTAGCAAAGAGCCCTTTGAGAACATGGGAATTTAGTAGATTCCAAACATTGGTGACAATACCACTGGACAAAGCATGAAATGCTTGCTTCGCAGATGTGCAACGCGCTTCCAGAACTTTAGCATCACTGAAGAGCTCTTTGAGTGCTTTCTCAAGCTCTAATTTTCCAGAAACCTGCATGGGCAGTCACAATAAAAGACCCTCATTGAAAAGTTCCATATAATTCATAGAGGAAAAAATACAGAACAGTTATTTGTTGTAACGGTACAGAAGTCCTTATTTAATCCAAGAGGCCTTTTTATTAGGAATGAGTATTTGATCGATCTATCTCATATTATGATTTCAGCAGATAGAAGCCTAATAGATTCAGCTTAAAATTAAGCTGGATTTAAGCCCCTTCAGCCCATATGGTTCAAAGTAAGTGAATTAATTCATGGATTTTCTCAAAGAGTTCACCGTAGCAGGGAATGTTACTAGATTTTTTCTATAACCACTAAACAACTAAAGAACCATACAAGTGGTGAGACTTCATCCCTACATCATAATGGACAGAAATTTCCTATAACCCACATGTAAGAGTAACATGTGTCCCTTGGCATGTGAGAAGTAAATGTTGTTTTAATAGCATGTGCTTCTCAAATGTTTTTTTAATAGCATTAATTAAAAAACATGTGATTCTCACATGTTTAAATAACACGTCACTCTTAAATGTGGGTTGTAGGATATTTCCTACAAGCCGGTTTGTAGGAAATTTCTGTCCCATCATAATAATCCATTATTGCTAACATTAAATCATCTAAGAATATTTAAGTCAACTAAATAGGTGGAGTCCACTTGTGGATTATCTGTGCGCTACAAGCGATCATGGAACAACTCAGGTACAAATAGACTAACTTCATATGGGGTACTACAGATATGCAAATCAGTTGATATATTTCTTTATTTATACCAGATTTCTCATATCACAATTATCTTATCAAACAGTAGAAACATCCATTGTCATTTTGGAGAATTGATTCCAGAAAGAGTTTCAACTGATCTTTCAAACAATGTCAACTAAATTTTAAAGAAAATAATATAATCAAGAAGTTCTTCAAACCTGAAGAACAGACAAAGGGTTTAACCGCTGCATCTCAAGTACCATGTGTGAGAAATGCCCAACATGATGACCTGATATAAGCCAAAAAGGCAAAAGTTTCTATAATAGTAATTACAAAAAAAAACTATAAAAAAAAAAGTAACTAAAAAATTAATTGTTCCCAATAAGGTACAAGAGAAAAAAAGTTCACCAGTCAAAACAGCACAGCCAGCTGCAGCAGCTTCTGATATGTTATGGCCAGCTAAACCAGGGAAGAACGAACCTCCAACTACAGCTATTGGGGTTAAACTATAAAGTTGTCTCAACTCACCTACAAAACAAATTCGAAAGGATATAGTGACATTATGGACCAAATCTCCCCAAAAGCATGCATAACATTTGCACCCTTAAGAAGTATGATTTTCACACAGGAATGGCCTAAAGGAGTACTGAGCTATGTATCACAACATGTTATTGTCTCTTACTCAAGCCTCACTGTCAAACCTGCCAAGTTCAAGAATATCAGCAGGCACAAACTGAATGTCAATTAATTGGGCACTACGTAAACTCCACAAACCAAAAAAATGGAAAATGAAAACCGAAGGTAACAACATTTATCCAGGATCTGTCAAATACAAACTTAGACACCACCAATTAAAATGAATTAATGAGCATAGGGCAGGTGAAACTTTGACGTTTGCTCCCACCATGCAGTTTAAACCTCAATATGAATAGCAGGCACCGGTACCACCGGTACCAAAATGTGTCGAATTTATAGGAAACACATAGAATGGACAATGTGGAGAAAACATGAATATAAATAAGAGTCACATTACATCATCTATCATAACTAATAAAGGATTTAAGGTGGAAACTCTCTTTCTAGGTACATGGCATGTGCCTCATGAATGCCCCACACTTTTAATGTGAGTTTAAGTGAATTAATAATGATCTATTTGGCATCATTGTAGGAAAGAAATATAATAGAGAAAAAATTAGTAAAAGAAATACCTAATGTGTCCACGACATATATATTAGTTCCTGCCTCAAGTTTTTCATGCTGAGACCTCAATGCTACATTTTGCCCTTCTTTCTGCAATTCCTGCACTATTTAAGGCAAGAGAATTTGAAAAAAAATCCAAAAATATTTGGAGGTCTACCTCTTACGTGTTGAATCTTATGAGTCATTGGTTCATGAATTATACACATTTTCCGAAGCTCAATGGCAACCTAAGTTAGCTGCATAATGCTGTTTGGGTTTGTTTTGACTAAGCTCAGTCGACCGGGCATCGATTGAGGGTCATTGAAACCCTATTGAACTTTCTGCCTCAGGCTCGGTTGACCGGGGATCGACCGAGGCATCTATCGAGGCTCAATGGAGCTACTGCCTCAAGCTCGGTTGACCAAGCCTATGTCTCAATCGACCAAAGGGGTCCTGGCAGTAACTCGTTTCTCCAAATCTGCCCTCAACCCCATCTTTCGACCTCTTTTCACTTTAACGGATTTGTACACCCCATATACAACAAGTATACAATGAAATCTACTGATTGAAAAGGTTGAAAAGTGTCTAACTTTTAAATTTAAGAGAACCCTAGTTTTTGTAAAAACTAACATTACGTGCCTCTTGCATTCTAACAAAAGTCGGAGCATAACAACTCATTTATGTGCGTTTCCAAAGTGCATGCAAGCCCTTTTTACTTGGTTCTATGAAAATAACTATAAAACTCTATTTTAACACAACTCATTACGATAATACAACCACTCACGTGGTTATCACAATATTGTCAATATGTTTCTTATAGTATAACTATACATATATACGACACTACACGAGCATCATAACGCCATTTATGGGCTCCACGTGTCTCGGTCAATCAGACCATCATGACTTGCATTTAATGCGAGTCAAAAATCGGTCAATTCTAAGTCAAATCAGTTTGACACAAAAGTTTCTAGTAGAGGTTGGTCAATCGACACATATATCGGTCAATCGACCTCCAAAAAGATCTGATTCCTGCCATGTGTCAACATCTCGGTCGATCGGGCTTACCCTTCGATCGACTAGGTCTTATTCGTAGGAACCCTAATTCCTCTGTTTTGTCTAATCTTTCTTGGATATTTCCATACTTCATATTAAAGCATTCTAAAGGGGTATTTTATGTGTTTTATTTTCTTATGTGCTACAACTATCGAAATACAAAGCATCGTAATATACACACGCAAAAGAAGAAATTATAAAGAATTGAAATATAATCATACTGATAACTGGTATTGCAACAGAATCATACCTGAGCAATTTCAAGTCCATGTTGTGGATCTCGAGGCACAAGTATAGTGACCATATCTGGATGGATTTGCGTGAGCACTCTATGAACTCCTAGCATTACTGCAGAGAGCATTTGTGAGCACTTCAACTTTTCTTAAAACAAGCGAATAAAAATAAAACAGCATAAATAGTAAAGAAGAAAGAACCCAGAAACTGCTAGAACATGTCCATAAATATGTTAGAAACTAACTATAATGCCCCAGAGAAAACCAGTAATATCAAATCTGTAACTAGCACAAATGACACAACTCTCTCTCTCTCTCTCTCTCTCTCTCTCTCTATATATATATATATATATATATATAAAATAAAATAAAAAAGAAGACGAAGAAGAAGAAGCCAAACTCTCAAACATTGAACGAAATCATTGCTGGTCAATTAGTTCTCCTTTTTGCAAAAATGACCTAGAAAATATGAAAACGAAGTAATGTATTACACGAAATTAATGCTGCAAATTCAAGAAAACTAGCTAGTAGTACAAAGCGGAAAAACAAAATGAAATCATTTTCATAACAATGATATAGCTAACGTTGTTGGCATCAAAATACCCCAATATGTCAATTCTTTCAGTTGCATTACATTTGTGGAGTCCAGAATTATGTGTTAAATCAAAATTTTATAAAGCAACAACCGCTATTAACGTGGTAAGGTTGTGCCATAACAAGGAGATGAGGTCTTTGCATAAAATTCTGACTCAAAATGACAACAATCTAGAGTACGTATACTATTGGAGACAGACAAATGAGAACTGACTTTCTTCTTCACCCCTATGTATGGAAGACGCCATCCAAACCTGCCTCTGGGCAAGTTGTATCTTCAGATCTTCTATACTTCTTGAATACCCCCCAGAAACATCAAAATCTTCTACCACTGAATGGAAAAAATAGTAACACCTGATTAGAATAGACTATATTCATCTTTTTCTATAATTGTCAAAATATATTTATCAGAAAGTTTCCAAAAGTTAAAATAAGGAATTTGAATGACAGCAACTTAGTTATCAGAAGTGTTGTAATACCAAGTCAGAGAAAAGTAATTGTTTTCATTAGGGATCATCATTTATAAGGATCAACATTTAGTATTACTAAAAGGATTTGTACTCCTAATTGACAGGCATACCATATTTCAAGTCACCAGAAAAGTTTATGACAAAGGGAGGGGCTTGTAGTAGCTGAAAGTGGATTGCCTGCATAGTGCTCTGTGTCATAGAACAAAATTAGCAATTGTTAAATTATTATTTATCCTGAAATCTTAAACTGATAGGAAATTGTGAAGTTAATCATTTAATTAATATTTTAACATTCCCCTTCAACAAATGTTGAGGCTCAACATGTAGAATAATCATTTAATACCATTTATTCTAAAAGCTTAAACTGATGTTGAGAAGTTTTCGTCATCCTTTGACATGCTTATCTTCCTGATGTTTGAGATGACGTACAAGGATTAGGTCAGAGCTTATTCATTGCTATTACAATTGTTGTTATAAGGTCCATGAAAAAAGAGGGAAAAGAAAAGCGTCATAGGTTAGCTGCTGTTTATTTCCTGTCTTGTGCCTTTATTTGGTGTGTGTTATGAGAGTTTGATATCATATCCTATCAATAACAACCTTTGTTACCTTGTTTTTTTTACTATTTTTTGTCGCATGGGGAAATTAGTAGAAATCCTGTGCTCATTCACCGTACTAATGAACAAAAAATTAAAAATTTGTTTAGTTTTTCTTTTCCTTATTCTTTGGAACCACCAATGATTGGGAATAAACTATGGAGTCAAGGATTGTACTCAGGACCTTTACTTTGAGATTATGTTAAATTACCACTTATCATAAAAGCTTAAACTGATGGGAAATGTTGAATTTAATCAGTTAATTAATGCTTTAATACTTTCCTCACATGTGGGTTCAAATTGCTCATCAACAAATGAGGTCTAATATGCGGAATACTTAATTGAAATGGGAAATATACTATGGAGTTAGGGTTCGTACTTATGACCTCTATTCTAATACTATGTTAAATTATTACTTATAAGGCTTAAACTGATAGAAAATAGTAAATTCAATAATTTAATTAAAACTTTAATAGTGACAACACAACACAAATCAAACCATAAAAAACTTGGTCTACATACCAATGGGACAATCAAAGAAAATTTTGAAAGCATCAATGAAATAAGTGGAAGTAGCATGGGTCCGGAAAAACGCTTGAAGGATTTTGTAGACATCCGAGCATTCAATAGTGCCAAAACTATCTGAAGAGATAATGGAGGCATATAAGCTATGAGAATCAATAACATTATGCAAGATACATCAAAATGCATTTTTCACATATACATACATACATATATATATATACACACTACGACAGGCACATGATTGCGAAAATAGGCTTGTAAAACAAACAATTAAGCATACATATAAAACAACAGGACTAGGATCTCTATATTTCCTAAGGTAACTCCGCGGCAAAGCTCTTAAAATCTCAACTATTATTCAAATCTAATGGTCCATATATTACCACCACAGTACTTACCATGTTTAAGAGATCCTTAATTTTCTTGAGTTCACTGCATCCTAATTCATGTGATAAATGTTGAGGCAATAAAATTTGAATCAATTAGTTTAAAAATAATGGTTGAGATTTAAAGATTACCACTGTGGAATTATCCTAAGAAATCTAGAAGATCTTAATCCTAAAAAAACAACCCTACTCTACAAACCATCATGTCTTTAAATCAACCTTCTTCCTTGAAATGCTGGTTTTAGATACTAAAAGCGCAAGGACAAACAACCTTTATTTTCTTTTCAAGAAATATGTTAAATCACCATTTATTCTAAAGGCTTAATACTCTGCACTCCCTTTCATGTGTGGACCAAACAACACAGAGAATATTTTAATTGAAAATGAGGATAAATTGTGAAGTAAAGATTCGAACTTTGGACCTTGATTCCATTACCATGTTAAATCGCTCTTAAAAGAGCCAATAGAAAATAGTGAATTTAATTATTAAATTAATTCTTTAACAAAGTAATATAAAGGAGAGCCAATGAGAAAGGAATGGCTTACACCATTTTCTGAAGCACTCATAATAAGATTTGGCCACAATTCACTCTCTATTAAGACAATTGCGTTTGGCTTCCAATAGTCAAGAAAAGCGCCCACTGCAGTTGGAGTATCAATTGGCGCAAACTGGTTCAACCGCAACGATTAGACCACATCAACACAAATGTCACAAAGACAAATAGTAATGCATCAAAGTTTATACAGTACTTGATATATCACACCACTCGGAAGCCGTTTATCTATTACTTCGCTGCACCAAGCAAAAAGCTCGCACATATAAGCCCCACGAATTTAAAAAATTTGCATATAATAAACAATATTATTTCTTACAATGCGGATACTGTTGTTGTTGTCATCAAGATATTCAAATCAGGGCTTTGCTTTATGCATTGTTTGATTATAGGAATCGCCGACATTCCTTCACCTGGATTTTCAAAAATCAAAAACAAAAACAAAAACAAAAAGGAAATACGTAATTTAATTAAATAAATAAATAAACAAACAAAATTAGAACCTAGAGAGACGGCGTGGAACCAGAGGAGTGGGCCGGGGGGGCGTGGGAGAGAGGCCCGGCCAAGGCGCTCGGTCCAGCGGTCAGGGTGCTCGCGGCCTCGGAGCCTGCGATAGCGTAGGTGAAGGTTCAGCGCCGGCGATACACCGTAGCTCAGCGCCCTGTAGATCTTGTACATCAGCTTCCCACTCTCTGTTGCCGCCATTTCAATTCCCAAATTTTCGCACGCTACAAACTTTCTTTTTAAGTTCTCGGGGTTTGGCTGCTTGTGGGTTTATTTCGATCCTCAGTGGGCTCGGTAGGGCCGGAGCGCGAAGCTGCGCGAACGGGGCCTGATTTTATACAGAATTTGTTTAAAGTTCAAACAAAACATTTTCGTACACCATACGTAATAAGTCACAGAAAATGGCCAGACGGCATTTGGGCTTGGGTTCGGACCTTGGTCATTGGTATGGGCATGATTGGTTTATATGTCCACTTTTTGCCAGTCACATCAGCAAAAATAATTGTCTACCCACCATAGGTGAGGTGATCTGATCTAGTGGCTACAACCACCGTATCTTCTTCAATCTTATGGTCCTGACTCCTGAGTCCTGACCCACCTAACTCGCATGGTGGGTGGAAATGGCGCTAACGAAGAGATAGGAAATAAATTTGTTTTGTCTTTACGTGACACTCTCACATGATGGAGTAGATATGAGAGAGTTGAATGAAATTGTCTCTAGCATTATTCTATTAGAAAATAGTTACAAAAAAGTTATTATCACATAACCATAAGCATGTATAAATTTATAGATTTAAGATATTTAGATTAACAAAGTTGTTATCGTGTTGTATTTTAATATTCCATTAGATACTTTTCTTGATTGTTTATCTTCCTATCAATAATTGGTTTGAAGGCTAGCTATATTTTCTTGATGTGCTTTTTTCATATTCTTTTTTCACCCAACACCATACTTGTATACTACTAATTCACCATCAGTCACCCAAGAGGCCAAGAGCACGTTTGCAAGGTGATCTTGTTGATTCATGCGGGATTTCACATGTCCTACTCAAGTTGGGATGTATTTTTGGTTAACTAAACTTTCGGCTAATTTTTACTGAAACATCATCCAGTTGTATAACAGTCGTATAATAATATACTAAATAGTATTAATCTTAAAATGGGTATTGAGTTTGAACTTTTAATTATCCCAATTTTCAATTAAAATATTCTATTAGTTGTTTGGTTCTACGCGTGATAGATAACCAGTAATTTAACAGGGTTGCTCCCATTTCATTCCTTGTTAGTATGAGAATCATTAATTTGTACTTTATAATAAAATGATATGGCTTAGGTTTTTTATTTATTTATTTTTTTTTTTAAAAAAAAAATCCTATATAAGATTTTTTTTGTAGTTTTTTCAACGGTCCAAATTTAATTCAATTCTCTCTCTCTCTCCCTCTCTCTCTCTCTCTCTCTCTCATGAAAAATCTAGAATTAAATATAAGCCGTTGAAAAAATTACAAAAAAAATTATCCTATAATTTTTTTTAATTTATTATTTTATAGCATCTAAGCCAAATCCACGACAAGAATAAAGAGCTAGCAAAAGAAGGTGTAATATCAGAAGATAATAATCTCATTTTTTAGTAGCAACTCAAAAGTACCAATGGACCTTATGACTAAAATCAGATCCTCTCCGGTTCAAATCCGGTTCCTTAAAAATGAGTGGCAAAATTGTAATGACAAATTTGCCCCTCTTTTTTAAGAAACCGGCTCCTCTCCAATTCATTTGAATTGGATAGGATCCGGTTCCCTTGTGACAAGAACATGACCAAGAATAACACTACTTTTCATACCCATTTATCATATTTCTATCACACCGACTGACCTTACATATTTTAAGTGGCTTTTCATTTTTTATTTATTTTTTAAATGAAGTTACTTAAAACACATCACGTCAACTAATGTAAAATAAGTGTTATAAATGGGTATAAAGAGTAGTATCACTTTTGTGGTAACCCTCTTATAAATTGACGTGATTGTCGATGCATGTGAAATGCCACTAACTAATGCGACATTTAATTATCACAATTTAATGTAGGCTGACATAATAAGTGTTACGTAAACTATGACGTCAGTTATACGTAAATGATTTATAATAAAAGTTGTTGAATCGGTAACAACACTCAAATATTAATTATTTTTACTATTATATTGTATATACTTTTGAAGCTTAATTAATTCGAGATCTACCTTGAAGTATTGCACTACGCGTTGCTCAGCAGTGACATTGCGTGGTCCAGAATCCAGATCATAATTAATGGCAATTATATGGGTTTTAAAATCGAATTATTTGATTAGGATTGGATGATAGTATACGAGAATATGCTTCCAAAAGTCATGGTCGACGCACATTACCTCATTTTCCAATCATATTCATATTAACTCTGTTTTTGGCCAATTGGTTCCCACAACAACAAGTAATGCTACTTCTCATACCTATTTCACATCGAACGATATTAATTACATGCATGTTTTAAATGATTTTTTATGTCGATTAACCTCATAAAAAAATTAAAAATTAAGTTACTTAAAATATGACACGTCCTTTTAAAATAAGTGTGATAAATGAGCTTAAAGAATAACATTATTCAGATTTACTAGGGTTATCTCCGTTAAAAGCACAATCCCCGTGCAATTAGGGCCAATCAAGCAAGGGCCCGACGAAAACTACCCAAAAGTATATATATTTGAGCAATAGATCGCAGCTGGCCGGGTGCATGCCCCAGCTAATCACGCAACTTAAACGGATTTTCTCAGGCCCTCAAAATCAGCCATTGTCCCGCGCAAAAGGATGTATTCATAGATCTCATATATATATATATATATATATATATATATATATATATATATATATATATATATATATACCGTACATTTAATGATGCAATTTAAATATAATAATTTGTTTGAAGGAGTGTTTAATATAAATTAATTAATATATCTATCATATATATATATATATGCTATTTCGTACATTCAAATATGTGTCGCCTTGCAACGACGACAAAGAAGAAATATAAATTTTGTTATACATGATTATGCATGCATGGACCACGGTCCCCTCACTTTTAACCCATGCACAAGCAGATAGAGCTTTGTTCTCTAACGAGAAGTATCTTAATTAGTTAAGATGGAGCCATGACGACGTCCGTCTAAATTAATGCATATTGAAACTCAGAAAATAAAATATTTGAGATACTATAATTTTTGTTATAAATTAACGTAAAATTAAAAAAAGGTTCATATTTTATAAAAATGAATGTAATGTGAACTGCCACATTATAACAATCTATATTTTAGAGACCGACATGATATATACCACATGAACTACCATCGTAAGAAATTTGTGGCAAAAATTATAGTACCGTTAATCATCACTTTTTGTCAGAAAAATACATATAACATGACCTTGGACTAACCGGCAATATATATATGGTCAATGGTGTCTGCAAATTTGGGAGCTTAATTGTCTCAAAGAGTAATATTTGATATAAAAAAGTAGAAAATATTGCTGATTTTAATGTCCTTGTTGAGTTTTTTTTTTAATAGAAGAGCCAATCTTGAGAGTAACAAGACAAGAGGAAGAATTCTCTTTCAATTCTCCCGTCTTTTCTCTCTTTTTCAATCCCACCCTGGTGATTTCATTAATTATTGTATTAACATATATATAAGCGAAGAAAATAGAAAGTAATTAGAAGAAGTCTCAAAATAGAAAGGAAAAAACTCTACAGTATTATACTAAATGACTATTTCAACGCTCATACCATACAACACTTTACATTGCATGCACCTTTATTCAAACATATTTTCTATTTTTAATATTCTCAAATGTATTTGTCCTCAATTATTTTCGCAAGTTAATGAGTGCATCTATATTCTTTAATATATTATCTTATTATCGATCAACATTATCTACAACCACGTTCGTTTATCACTTTCAAAATAAGGTATCTAAACTTTAAAAAGTGTTAATTTAAGACATTCATTTTTCAATTTTTTTTCAATTTTAATCTTCCATTAGAATTTTTCGTTAAATCTTGTAAAAATTTTCAAAATACCCCTCATTTTTTTAAGAAAAAAAAAAAGAAAAAAAATTGCAAGAGTTAAGGTGTTGG